>NW_003519342.1:0-87041 GCF_000190715.1 Dictyostelium purpureum
CGTTTGAATAATATTTATTTGAAGATCAGAGTACTAAAACAAGAAAATATTTATATAAATATTCAGAAATAAAATAATAAAAAAAAATAAAAATATATCTATTATAAATTAGTTTTAAAATATGTAAATTAAAAAATTTTATTTATTTATTCATTCATTCATTAACAAATACGTAAAAGAATAATACCAAATGTGTGGAAATTCATACACATAAAAAAATATATTTTTTTTTATTTCAAATTTTTTTAATTTTTTTTTTTTTTTTTTTTAATTTTTTTTTTAAAAATTGTATTGTAAAAAAAAATTAAAAAAATTAAAAAAAAATAAAACTTTTTTTTTTTTTTTTTATTTTCACTAAAAATTTATTTCATTGTTTGTTATAAAACATAAAAAAAAATGTTATCAAACTTTTTAAAAGTTAATAGTAGAACTATTGGACCAGTAATTATCACACCTATCTATATATATTTGTAGAAATAGAAAATAGTTGTCAGATCACACACAAAATAATTTTACACGATGATCACAAAAAAAAATAAAAATAAAAAAAAAAAATTCGATTAATTGTGTTTTGTTTAAAAAATATTACTCTTTGTTTTTTTTTTTTTCTTCATTTAAATAACAATACATAAAAAAGGAGGACTATTGTCAATAATAAATGCAAACTCAAAATATGGTTTAAACTTATCGATAACAATATAAAAACTGGCAGTCTACTATTAATAATAAATATAATAACAAATAATATAAAGAATAGATTAATATTGTTTAAACAGCCTACAATAATAAAATAGTTTAAAGAAATAGAGAAGATATTAATATTTTATTTTATTTAATTTTAGATTAGAACTTTTGCCACTAAAAATGGTGAAGTTAAAATCACCTTCAAAAAAGCTGATTCCTACTTATGCGACGGTCCAGCCAATACTACTACCACCAATAAAGAAGAACTCATGAACTATTTCACCGAAATGACCCGTATGAGAAAACTTGAAACTGTTGCTGATGGTTTATACAAAAAGAAATTAATTAGAGGTTTCTGTCATTTATACAATGGTCAAGTAAGTTTAACAATATAAAAATATAGCATAATATTTTAGAAAATCAACAACACCAACAAATTGTCAAAACAGAAAATATTTTACAGATAGTCAATCAGTCAATCGATCGATCAAAAAAAAATATACTCAAATTCAATTAAATTTCCAATATTAAATTTATTATTATTATTATTATTATTATCTTATAGGAAGCTGTTTGTGCTGGTTTAGAATATTCAGTTACCAAAGAAGATCACATTATTACTGCTTACAGAGATCACACTTATATGTTATCCAGAGGTGCCACCCCAGAAGAAATTTTTGCTGAATTATTAATGAAAGAAACTGGTTGTTCAAAAGGTAAAGGTGGTTCAATGCACATGTTTACTCGTAACTTTTATGGTGGTAATGGTATTGTTGGTGCTCAATGCCCAGTCGGTACTGGTATCGCTTTTGCTCAAAAATACAACAAAACTGGTAACGTCTGTTTAACCCTTTATGGTGATGGTGCTGCCAATCAAGGTCAATTATTTGAAGCCTTCAACATGGCTGAATTATGGAAATTACCAGTCATTTTCGTTTGTGAAAACAATCACTACGGTATGGGTACCTCACAAAAAAGAGCTGCTGCTGGTCACGATTTCTACACTCGTGCTCACTATATCCCAGGTTTAAAGGTTGATGGTATGGATATCTTCGCTGTTCGTGAAGCTGGTAAATACGCTGCTGATTGGGCTCGTGCTGGTAAAGGTCCAATGGTTTTAGAAATGGATACTTATCGTTACGTTGGTCACAGTATGTCTGATCCAGGTATCACTTATCGTACCAGAGAGGAAATTAACTCTGTTAGACAAAATAGAGATCCAATCGAAAACCTTCGTAATATCATTTTAGCTAATAAATTCGCCACTGAAGATGAATTAACCACCATCGAAGATACTGTTAAACAAGAAATGGACGTTGCTGCCGATAAAGCTATTGCCGCTCCATTCCCACAAGCTAAAGAACTCTACACCAACGTTTATATCCAAGAAGTCCCAATTAGAGGTGTTGAATTATCAAACAGTTTCAAACCATAAATAATTAATCCATACCATAATAATTCCTTTTTAAATCATTAAAAAAAAAAAAACAAAAAAAAAAAAAAAAAACAAAAAAAAGTCTAATCATTTAATTTTCATTGTATTCCATTTAAATTAATTTGTTTAGGTTTTAATCTTTTTTTTTTTCTTTACAAAAAAATATATTATATATACAAAAAATAATAAAAAAAAATAATTTTAAAAAAAAAAAAAAAAAAAAAAAAAAGAATAGTTGTATTTATTTCTTTGTTATTTGGAATTATTGGGTTTTTCTAACAGCTAAATCTATTCAGTTTTGATCAAATATTACATTATTGGTTCTACCACAAATTAAGATTTGTAGTATTTTTTTTTTTTTTGTGATTTTTTTTTTTTTTTTTGTGATTTATCTTTTTATTAGTTTTGTGTGGTTTTACACTGTGATTTATTATTATTTACATTCAAAATGACACATAATTAATGAGGCCTATTTATGTCATTCTTGGATATTTGGGTGAGTTTCTTTTAAAAAAAACCCATTATATTTTTTTTTTAAAAAATTTATTTTTAATTATTGGTATACCGTGGTAAAAAAAAAACAAAATTAATCAATTTTGTTCAATAACATTAAGAAAAATATCTTTGAATATAAAAAAAAAAATTTTAAAATTTTATAATAATAAAAACCAATATTTTTATTTTCTTTTTTTTTTTTTAAAATTTTTTTATTTTTTGTATAATATAAAAAATAAATATATCTCTGTAATATTAGTTTTGTTAATCATTTTCGTTCGAATACTTGTATTTATATGTATGTACTTTAATTAAAATATTGTATTTTTATTTTATATTTTATTTTTAAACCCCTCTCTCTTCACACAAACAGATAAATAAAAATAAAAAATAGACAAAAAATGCAATGAAAATAGGAAATAAAAAAAAAAAACAAACAGAAAGAATATATAATAATTAAAAAAAATAATATCAATTTTTTTCAAATATATATAAATAATTAAATTTCCTCACACAGAAATCATTAATTTACAAAAAAAAAAAAAAAAAGTGATATTGCACCCCACTTCAACAAAAATAAAAGTAATCAAAAAAAAAAATAAATAAATAATTTTAAAATCAACTCAAAAATTTAAAACAAAACATTAATTTTTTTATTTATTCATTATTTGTTTTAAATCAATGATATGTTCAAATTTTTAGTGGTGTTTGTATGTGTAATTTAATTTGACCAAAATAATTTTATCTGATTATTTTAACAATAATCATAATTATTTTGAATAATGATAAATCTATTCCTCACTTCATTTTTAAAGAATAGCACAAAAAAATGGAAACATATAAACCACACTCTCACACACATTCACACACAAAATAAAAAATAAAAAACATACTATTTCATATAAAATCCGCTTATTTTTATTTTTTTTACACAAACTCAACACTCACCACTTAAATTCATGCACACACACGTATTCACAAACACACAATTATCAATATATTCATAACATTTTAGTATTTCATTTGTTTTTTTTGTATGTTTCTATTTTAAATAAAAAAAATTAAGTTGGTTAAATCACCATTTATATACACCCCTCTATTAAAAATTGTTCTTTGTGTTTTTTATTATTCAAAAATTTAATAAATAAAAAAATAAATATAAAACAACAACTTTTTTTGTGGTATCTATAAGGAGGCTTGTTGTGTGTATGTGTAGTGTGGTTGTGTTGATTTAATAGTTTTTTTTATTTACATATTTAATTTATAATTTAATTTTTTTTTTTTTTTAATTAATAACACAAAAAAAGCTTAATTTGATTTTAATTTTTTTTTTTTTGTAAATATTGTATTTCAATATTATTATTATTTTTTTTTTTTTTTTTATTCAAAATTTATTAAATCTTAAACATATTTATTAACTTTTATTTTTTATTTTTTTTTTTATAGAATTTACTTTTATTTTTTATCAGTATTTAATTTTTTGTATATATATTTCATTTATTTCATTTATTTAATTTAAAAAAAACAATTTAATAAAAAAAAAAGAAAAAAAAAAAAAAGAGAATAAAAAATTAAATTTAAATTTTTTTTTTTTTATATTTTTATTTAAATTTATTTTTTTAAATGGAATCATCAAACCAACCAAGGGATTTAAAATCTCTTTTGTCATTCTTTGAAGAGGTTAAAGATAAACAATCACATCATGATTTTTCAATTCATAATGGTAAAAAGAATACGGTACCCCAGGTGCCACCAAGAGCTCATTCACTTTCTAATGTAAGAACTGATGGTAATAATAGTATTAATAGTAATAATCCAGCAAATTTAACAACATCTTTTCAAGGTAACCAATTATATCAACAACAACAACAACATAATAATAATAACACAAAATCAATTCATGAACACTCACCAATATCATCAGCATCAACTACACCATCGGATTTACTATCACCAAATCAAATGGGTGTCGGTAGACCTCCATCTTCATCCATTGACTTTTTAAGAGCCAGTGGTAATAGCGAGTCGATGAATAAACCATTAAGACCATTATCAGCATCAACTTCTCCAACACAGATTAGTCAAAGTGCAGTACAATTCCAAAATGAAGAGTTAATAAGGGATATTAGAAATGAAAGGGCATCCCACCAACAAACTAAATATTTATTAAAATCACTCCAAGCAGAAAATCAAAAACTATCATCTGAAATATCCATTTGGAGAGCAAAATACTATAAATTATTAACAAAGAATCAAAAGGTCAAAGTTATTTTAGATCATTTCCAAACTGTAATGAATGAAAGTGATTCTATACCAGTGGATCAACCAAATGGCACCTTATCAAACTCTAATTCATTAAGAAAAATGAATGTAAATAATATTAGCAGCCCAAATGGTAATCAATTAAACACATCTGGGGAATCAGTTTCAAATTCACAATCACCATCGCACTCTATTCATCATCAACGTAACCACTCCAATTCAAGTGTTGGTAGTACTCATGGATATATCATTGATAAGTACTCTACAATCTCGTATCCAAGTGACACTACAAGAACTAGAAAACCTACAGTTAGTACATCAACATTTTTCTCCCACCCAAGTGTTTTTCCAGCATCCACTATTAGAGGTTCATCCTCAACATTTTCTTTAAATAATGAAAATACTGAAGTTGAAGATTTATCTGAAGAGGAGTATTACAGTATGCTAGAAAAGAGAAGAGAGGTTTCCCATCAAATTTTGAATACAGAAAGAGATTATGCACACTTTTTAAATATTATCGTCGAAGATTTCCTCACTCCACTTAAAGTTGAATGTTACCAATCAAATAATCCATTCATTACAGGTGTACAAGTTAAACAATTGTTTGGTGATATTGAAGTTATTTTGGGTTCAAGTAAATTATTAATCGAAGATTTAGAAAAGGTATTGCTAGATGGCTCTACCAATTCTATTGGTTTGGGTGACGTATTTTTAAAGATTGTATGTATATAATAATTTATTAGAATGTAAAAATTATATTTTATCACATATTAATATATTTTTTTTTTAATTTAGTGTGATTATTTTAAATTATATTCCCCATATGTCAAAAATTATTACTCATCAATTTCAATTTTTAATAAATTAAAAGAAGAAAGTCATAAATTCCAAACATTTATTCAAGAAAGAGAATATATATTAAATGAATACAATTTCACAGATTTAGGTTCGCTTTTAATTTTACCACTTACTAGAATTGGTCAATATACATCAATGATAAATTTATTATTCAATTTAACACCACAAACCCATCCAGATTTCGAATCATTCAAGAATGCAGTTAGAAAGATGAAATCAATTGTAGATTATGTTAAAGAAAAAATTAAAGATTTCGAAAGTCAAAATAAAGTTAGAACTATCCAAAATCAAATGGTTGGTAAATTTGATAATTTAAATCTTCCACATAGACGTTATATCAGAGAGGGATTACTTACAGAAATTTCAAAGAATTCAAATCTTACTCAATACCATTGCTTCCTTTTTAATGATATCTTTGTACTTTCTACCCCAATAAAGAAATCGAACCAATATCAATTCAAAAAGAAAATCTCATTTTTAGATGCTGAAGTATCAATGATATCAGATCCTGAGGATAGACCAGTATTCCAAATTTCTATACCAACTGCAGAAAGCGAGGGTTCTCCAAACATGCTCTCATTGAATGGTTTATCATCTGCATTGGTTAGTTCAATTGGTGGTGGTAATGGTAATAGTTCAATCTCTATTAGCAGTGGTGTCGATAAAACAAAGAGTGGTAAAGAAGATGATTCAAAGAATGAAGAAAAAGAGGTTTATACATTCATTGCCGATAGTAATAGAGATAGAGAAGAGTGGATTGCAGCTATTCAACATCATATAACCGCAACTAAAAAGAATTTTGATAATAGAAAACCAGAGGATATCGAGAAGGGTGGTATTGATTTCAATACATCCGAAATTAAATTATGCGAACAAATTGGCAGTGGTGGTAGTGGTTGTACAGTTCATAGATGCACAGTCGATGGTTTCACTTGTGCTGTCAAGGTTTTAAAACTCAAAAATACCTCAGAGTATTTGGTAGAGCAATTCGTTTCAGAAATTAAAATCATGGTAAAATTAAGCAATCAAAATATTGCAAAATATTTGGGTCATCGTTTAACACAGGGCCAGTTATGGTTGTTTATGGAATTTTATCCACATTCACTTAAGGATATCATTTCCAAGAGACAAGCTCCTTTCCCAGCAACCGAGGTTATTTGGATGGCACTAGAAATCGCCAAGGGTTTAGAATTTCTTCATACACAAAAACCACCTATTATTCACAGAGATTTAAAGCCAGGTAATATTATGTGTTCACTTGATGAAAATGGTAAGGTTTGTAACATCAGGGTTTGCGATTTCGATACATCAAAAGAAATGGGCAGTGGTGTAATGTTAAAAACATGTATTGGTACTCCATGTTATATGGCTGCTGAAGTTTTAAATGTCTCTGAAGAAAATGGAAATGGTTATAGTTTGAAAGCCGATATTTGGTCATTCGCTATGCTTTGCTTTGAAATTATTGCATTATTGCCACCTTATCATCAATTCCAACATCTTCAATCAATTGAAATGATTATAAATGGTACTTGCCCACCTTTACCAAGTCATTTAATTTCACCTCAACTCCAACCACTCATTGAGCTTTTAGTAACATGTATTGATTTGGTTCCATCCAAACGTCCAACTGCAACCCAATTAGTTTCAAAATTAACAAAAATGTTAAAAGTTTCTGGTAAATTACAAGAATAATAAATAAATAACAAGTTTAAAAAATAAAATTTTATTTCAACAAATGTATTTTAATCTTTTTTGTTATTTTATTTATTTACAACTTTAGTGCAATTAAATTTGTTTTTTGTTTTAATCATTAACCACAGATAATAGTCTTAATTATTATTTAATTAGCAAAATTTAACCCAGATTTTATTTAAATTTAAACGATATCTCTGATCGAAAAAAGTTTTATATCCAATATCCTCATTGGTGTAGTCGGTAACACTCTAGTCTTTCACACTGGTACCTCGGGTTCGATTCCCGAATGGGGAGCTTTTTAAATGAATATATCTTCCTGGTGTTTTGAACAATATCCGACAAGTTCGAAAATTCTAACCTTTTAGTCAAAATGTAATGAACAAGGATCATTACTCAATTGGGGGAGCAATGATAGCCAATTGGTCGAACGAATTTCCTCGAAACCCAGTCTCAGCAAGTTTTCCGAATCACACACGAATTGACGTTACCGTGCCCAACTTGTATGCAGAGTGGTAAAACTCATTTAAGTATTAAACACATACCAAACAAAAACAAACACAATAAACAAACTGATTACTTAATGCATCATTAAAAATCATCTACACTTTTTAAAAAAAAAATAATCAAAAATGGGGGTGCATATAACTAATAACTCCTTATACTTCCAAAAATTTTAATAAGATACTGTCTCTAATAATATAAATTATATCATTTTTTAATTATCTTCACTTTTTAAAAAAAAAAAAAAAATTATATCATTTAGAAGGATTTTTTTTAAGTTTGTTATTGCTTATTAATTTTTTACGAAATTTAAAAATTATTAAACCTATTTCAATATTATAACACGATATTATAGGTTCTTTAAAACTGAAAAGTGAAGATATATTTTATTCAAATATTAGAATTTATTTTTATATAGATATCACAATTATGTTCAAATTTTATTGCAAAAATTATATATAAAAAAAAAAATTTCACCCTAAATACACCCACCCACACTTTTTTTTCACACTAAAAACACTTTTTTTTATATATAAATTTATAATTATCAATATTTTAATAGTATATAAAAATTGTTATTTTTTTTATTGGGTTTCATTATTTGGGAACTGATTTAAAATAAAACAAATTTGTTTTTATTTATTTTTTTTTATTTGTTTTTTTTAATATCGACACAATATTAAACAATTTTATTATTGTATAGTTATTAAAAAAATATGTTTAAAGAAAAAATAAAAATAATAATTTTGGTGGTTTTTATTCATTTATCAATTTGCTTTGGTTTTCGTAAGTTTTTTATTTTATATTGTTTTTTTAAATATTAAAATTATTTAATTTAAAATTTTTAGATATTCATTCTACATATAGAAAGATAGTTGTTGATTTTGCTGCATTGTATACCTGTGTTCCACTTAATGTAACAATTTATAAAGATCCACTTCTTAAGATTCCATATTTAACTTTTAATTATACTTGGTCTAAATTCACCGATCCAGAGCATCTTAATTATACTTTTGAAAGAGTTACTTTAGAAGCAACTATGGATAGTAAAAAATACTATGGGTCCGTTGCAAGTGCTTGTGTAATTGATGGTAGAACAAATAAAACCATTTGTGGGTATAGAAGTTACGAAATAGATAAATGTTTGTTTTCTCCAAACAACGTAACCATTTTAAATAGTCCTCCAACAAAAGGTGGTGTTGTAAATGTAACTGGAGAGTTCATGAGATTCGGGGGAGCTGGAGATATGAAAAAGGCATTTTTAAGATCACATGATTTTTATCAAAATATAACTTTTGCCGGTGAATATGACGACCCAAACTATAATCCAAACTTTCTTTCAATTATTTTTCCACCTGGTTATGGTAAATTTCAAGTTTGTATAGATTAATATCAAGAATATTGCTTTGACTTGTCATTTCAAAGACCATTGATCTCATCAGTATATTATAATACCACAAATCAGCATTTTACAATTAAAGGTGATAATTTTAATAATTCCACATTAGGACGTAGAAAGGCAACCATAGTATTTGTATATATTAATGGTTCACTTTTAAATCAAAGTGATATCACATCAATCAGTTATGAAGAAATGGTTTTAAACTATTCATCAATATACACTCAAAAACTAAATATTTCAATTAATATTGATTCGCTTTATACAAATAATACAATACAAATACCACCACACCCAGCCTCATATTCCACTAATGCTACAAAGTATAATGAAGGTATTGTTGAAATTACTGGTACACAACTTTTATCACCATTAGACCAAAACGATCTTAAAATTAGAATTTTCGGCAAATTATGTAACATCATTCCACCTAACAACTTAACCTATATTAAATGTACATTACCAAAAGGAGTTGATAATAATCAAAATACAATTCAAGTGTGTGTAAACAATATATGCAGTATAAATAACCTAATTTATGAATATTCAAAGCCCATTATTTCAAGTGTCACACAAAATGGTTCTATATTTACAATACATGGTAAATACCATGGTAGTTATAATGATAATTCTACACAAGTTATTGTAACATATGATAGTAATACAAAGCAAATAATATTACCATTATCCATACAAACTGATGAAACTGAATCGGTATTCAAGATTCCATTCTTTTGTGGAAGTGCAATTGTTCAATTAGTTGTAAATGTTGAAATTATATCGCCACCATCTGCAAATTCTAAAACGCAGTTAATAGTTTTACTTTCATATTATGAATGTAAATATTATAAAAGTAATACTTTTAATCCAATATTCAATATTCAAAACTCAAAATCAATTGGAACGAAAGTAAACAACACATATTCTTTTAATGTTATACCTGGTACTGGTACAAAACAAGCAACTATAACATTTGCAAACAAAAATGTTACAATAGAGTACTCATATGCAAAACCAAAAGTTTTAAAGCATAATGTCGAATATAATGATCCAATAAATACCGTTATACTTTATGGTGTTAATTTTGGTACAAATTCATCATTGTGCAATATTACATATAATGGTTTTGAAAAAGAATGTCAAGTAATAGACCATTATCAAATTAAATTTAAAGTAGAATCAATTGAAATATCTTCAAACATATCGATTACAATTGATGGTATTATATCAGATAGTTATATAATGGAGCTTATCAAATGTAAACTTATTAATGATCAATTGTATCCTACATCATTTGGTTGTTTAGAATCAGAACCAGTGATTAATTACTATTGTGATGGTTTAAAAACATACTCTTCTAAAACTGATCCAAACAAGTTATTAAGTGCAACTTTTGACGATGAAACTACTATGATTGATTTCCAAGGCAATAACATATCAGTTCATATTAAAGAAGGTGTATCATCATCCACATTAAAGCTCTTTTTAAATGGTATCTTTTCAAAATTAAATAATATTAATAGAAAAGAAGGTATTATTTACAACTCTAAAATACAATATGATGAACAACAAAGTTTAATTAATCTTGATATAACTGGATTTAACTTTGGAGAACCATACGATATTGGTTTGCCTACAGTTTTTAATACAACTTTTGCAAATAAAAACTGTTCAATGTTATACCATGGCACAAAGTATAACAAAAACTGTACAATCGATATAATTACATGTCAATTAACTCTACCACATAATTTTAACAAAGATCTTATATTAGAAGATAAAGAAAGTAGTAATACAACTCTTACGATTCCATTTACACTTAAATTAGGTAATAATACAATCTATTCGTCATTTAATAATATTGAACATATACCAGCCAAAGATAATAAGAAAAAAACAAAAACTATTGCATTAGCAACTACATTATCAATTGGATTAACTTTACTTTTTGCTGGCAGTGTATATGGTGTTTGGAGACATCATCAAAACAAAATTGAAAATACAAAAAAAGAAAAAAATTAAAAAATAATAAAAAAAAATAGAAATAAGAAATAATGTTTAAAAAAAAAAAAAAAAAAATAAATTTATTTATTAATTAATTTTTTATAAAAGTTATTTATGTATAATTAAATGATATTATAGGTTCTTTTTAAATAGAAAGTGAAGATATATTTTTAATTGAATATAGGAATAAATATTTTTATTAAAAATAGGAGTATATATTTATAAATAGATATATCAGTTAAGTTCAAATTTTATTGCAAAAATTATATTTATAAAAATTAGCCCTAAATACACCCACCCACACTTTTTTTCACACTAAAAACACTTTTTTTTATATGTAAAATTATAATTATACATATAAAAACACTATTTTTATATGTAAAGTTTTAATTATAAATATTTTTATTAGTATTCAAATGTTGTTATTTTTATATTGAGCTTCATTAATTGATTATTGATTTAAAAAATTAAAAAAGTAATTATTTTTTTTTTTTTTTTAAATAAAGATTCAATATTAAAGAATTTACTATTGGATAGTTTTTAAAAAAATATGTTTAAAGAAAAAAAAATAATAATAGTTTTGGTGTTTTTGGTTCATTTATCAACTTGCTTTGGTGTTCGTAAGTTTTAGATTATTTAAATTAATTATTGTTTTTTTAATATTAAAATTATATTTTAATTTAAATATTTTAGATATTAAATCGACATATAAAAAAGTAGTTGTCGACTTTAATGGATTATATGATCTTGTTCCACTTAATGTAACCATTTATAAAGATCCTTATTTTAAAATTCCATATTTAACTCTTAATTATACTTTGTCTAAATTCACCGATCCCGAGTATTTTAATTATACTTTTGAAAGAGTCAGTTTAGAAACAACTATGGATAGTAAAATATTCTATGGGTCCGTAGCAAGTGCTTGTGTAATTGATTTAAAAACAAATAAAACCATATGTGGGTATAGTGATTACGAAATAGAAAAATGTTTGTTTCTTCCATACAATGTAACGTTTTTAAGTAGACCTCCAACAAAAGGTGGCGTTGTAAATGTAACTGGAGAGTTCATGAGATTCGGAACTAATGATATGAAAGTGGCATTTATAAAATCAGGAGAATTATATCAAAATCTTACTGTTGCCGGTGAATATGATGACCCAAACTATAATCCAAACTTTCTATCAATTACTTTTCCACGTGGTTTTGGTAAATTTAAAATTTGTTTAGATTACATTCAAGATTATTGTTATGATTTGTCATTTCAAAGTCCATCGATCTCATCAGTATATTATAATACCACAAATCATCATCTAACAATTAAAGGTAATAGTTTTTATAATTCCACACGTGGAGAAAAAAAGACTACCATATTATTTGTATATATTAATGGTTCACCTTTAAAAGAAAGTGATATATCACCAATTGGTTATGAAGAATTGGTTTTAAAATATTCATCAATTTACACTCAAGATTTAAATATTTCAATTTATATTGATTCGCTTTATACAAATAATACAATACAAATACCACCATACCCAGCCTCATATTCCACTAATGCTACAAAGTATAATGAAGGTATTGTTGAAATTACTGGTACTCAACTTTTATCACCAAAAGACCAAAACGATCTTAAAATTACAATTTTTGGCAAGTTATGTAACATCATTCCACCTAGCAACTTAACCTATATTAAATGTACATTACCAAAAGGATTTGATAATAATCAAAATACAATTCAAGTGTGTGTAAACAATATATGCAGTATAAATAACCTAATTTATGAATATTCAAAGCCCATTATTTCAAGTGTCACACAAAATGGTTCTATCTTTACAATTCAAGGTAAATACCATGGTAGTTATAATGATAATTCTACACAAGTTATTGTAACATATGATAGTAATATAAAACAAATAATATTACCATTATCCATACAAACTGATGAAACTGAATCAGTATTCAAGATTCCATTCTTTTGTGGAAGTGCAATTGTTCAATTAGTTGTAAGTGGTTTAAAATCAAATGAATATACTATTAACGCAAATTCAAATGTTGAAATTATATCGCCACCATCTACAGATTCTAAAATGCCATTAATAGTTTTACTTTCATATTATGATTGTAAATATTATAAAAATAATACTTTTAATCCAATATTCAATATTCAAAACTCAAAATCAATTGGAACGAAAGTAAACAACACATATTCTTTTAATGTTATACCTGGTACTGGTACAAAACAAGCAACTATAACATTTGCAAACAAAAATGTTACAATAGAGTACTCATATGCAAAACCAAAAGTTTTAAAACATATTGTCGAATATAATGATCCAATAAATACTGTTATACTTTATGGTGTTAATTTTGGTACAAATTCATCATTGTGCAATATTACATATAATGGTATAGAAAAAGAGTGTCAAGTAATAGACCATTACCAAATTAAATTTAAAGTAGAATCAATTGAAATATCTTCAAACATATCGATTACAATTGATGGTATTATATCAGATAGTTATATAATGGAGCTTATCAAATGTAAACTTATTAATGAACAATTGTATCCTACATCATTTGGTTGTTTAGAATCAGAACCAGTTGTTAATTACTATTGTGATGGTTTAAAAACATATTCATCTAAAACTGATCCAAACAAGTTATTAAGTGCAACTTTTAACGATGAAGCTACTATGATTGATTTCCAAGGCAATAACATATCAGTTCATATTAAAGAAGGTTCATCATCCATATTAAAGATCTTTTTAAATGGTAACTTTTCAAAATCAAATATAATTAATAGAAAAGAAGGTATTATTTACAACTCTAAAATACAATATGATGAACAACAAAGTTTAATTAATCTTGATATAACTGGATTTAACTTTGGAGAACCATACGATATTGGTTTGCCTACAGTTTATAATACAACTTTTGCAACTAAAAACTGTTCAATGTTATACCACGGTACAAAGAATAACAAAAACTGTACAATCGATATAATAACATGTCAATTAACTCTACCACATAACTTTAACAAAGATCTTATATTAGAAGATAAAGAAAGTAGTAATACAACTCTTACGATTCCATTTACACTTAAATTAGGTAATAATACAATCTATTCGTCATTTAATAATATTGAACATTTAGCAGCCAAAGATAATAAGAAAAAAACAAAAACTATTGCATTAGCAACTACATTATCAATTGGGTTAACTTTACTTTTTGCTGGAAGTGTATATGGTGTTTGGAGACACCATCAAAACAAAATTGAAAACACAAAAAAAGAAAAAAATTAAAAATAATAAAAAATAGAAAAAAGAAATTATAAAAAAAAAAAAAATAGTAAAATAAAATTTTTTTTGAATAAAAAATAATATAATTTATTTATTTATTATATTTATATGTTAGAGATTTCTGTATTCTAACCCGATTTTATTTTGTTGTTTAATATCTTATTTTTACCACCTACTTAAATAACACAATATCATTTTACAAACACCTGAAGGAAAGCCATCTGCAATACCTTTCCACTTTTTGGACAATAATAAACCAATAAGGTTAAAGCTGATTATAACCGTTTCAGGAATTGTTATTGATAATTTGTTAGATTCCTTGGGAACAGGGGGTTCCTCTTTTACTAAATAGAAATAAAAAACTAATAAGTTGTTCAATAAATATACTTTTTTATATTATAATATTATAATTACAGTTATGTGTAAAGTTGTTTTTTAATACTGCAGTTTGACCATCAACTGTAACATAAATATCAAAAGTTTTATTTTGATATTCAGTTTTTTGATTTTTATCCACAGAATTTAGTAAACAGGTAATCACTTCAAAACCCTTTAGTACGCTAGGCCATCTTCATTGTTCCTTACCAATGAAAATTTTTAGACCAATTCTATTGAAATTACCACCAAAAATTGTTATTAAACGATTATCACTTTTACCGGGAGATCCATAAACAGTTGGTGGGTAAAATGAAAATGTAATATTGTCTGGATTTATTGCATTTCTACCTTTAATGCTCATGAAAATTTCATGATTGTGTCCTGATGTGATTCTTCTTTCACCAATACCAACTAGTTTAATTTCTTGACCTGAAATACCGGTAACATTACATTTTAATATTGTATTATCTTCATATATGGTTATGTTGTTACATGGAATACCGGATGGAGCTCCTCTTGGAGATCTAAATGAAATAGCAGCTCTTGGGCTAAGATATTTTCCATATATTGTAACTTCACCTCCACTTATAAGGATTGAGTTTATTTTTAAAATTACGGGTTTAACAGCAAATTCATATTGTTTCTGTATATTTTGATGATCTGGTATTCCAACAGTTATATCCAAATAGTGAAGTCCATGAAGTAATTTGGGTGTCATAAATTGCAAACACGAATCGTTAACATTTGAAATTTTAATTTGTGTTTCTCCAGATACTATGGATATTTTGTTTAGATCTCTTCCAAAATTATAACCAAATAGTGTTACCAATCCACTTACATTATATTCAATACCAGAAACTAACGGGGCACCCTATAAAGAAATATGTTGTTGAAAATTTCCCTCCAGGGTGCGGCGAAATCAAAATAGTATATGAATACACCCCTTTTTTTGGTAGTTATAAAAAACCAAAATTAAAGGATCAAATAATAAAATTAAACTTGTTGGTTCAAATATTTATAAACCAAAATTAAAAATTACTGGCCCTTTTGATTCCAAGAACACTATTTCAACTAAAGAATTTAACAACTATACAAAATTGCAACAAGAAATCTCCTATTTTGAAATTCCTCAAATATTATATTGTGGCATGTGGGATATCGTTTTGGAAATATGTGATTCTGATATAAAAGAAGTAAATTTTCAAATTACAAATGAACCAAAAATTGAAGGAATCACATCAGTTTCATCTAAAGATGGTGGAAATGTAAAAAAAAAAATGTATATATAAAAAAATAAATATATTATTAATAATAACAAATGGGAAAGTTTACAAACACCCATTCCAAATATATGATGATATTGGTATCACAGTTAAGTTCAAATTTTATTCAATAATTATATATTAAAAAAAAAAATTCACCCACACTTTTTTTTCACACTAAAAAAACTTTTTTTCACACTTTTTTTTTATATATAAAATATAATTATCAATTAAAAAAAAAAAATTTATATACTAATTATGTTTTTATTAATAATATATCTTAATTAGTATATAAAATTTTTTTTAATTGAGCTTCATTATTTGGGAATAGATTTAAAATAAAACAAATAAGTTATTATTTTTTTTTTTTTTTTTTAATTGTTTTTTTATATTTGTTTTTTTTATTTGTTTTTTTTTTTACATGTTTTTTTAATAAAGACAAAATATTAAAAAATTTTACTATTGGATAGTTTTTTAAATAAATGTTTAAAGATAAAAATAAAATAGTAATTTTGGTGTTTTTGGTTCATTTGTCAATTTGCTTTGGTTATCGTAAGTTTTAGATTTTTATAATTTATATTTTATTTTTTTAAATATTAAAATTATAATTTTAATTAAATTTTTTAGATGTTCAATCTTCATATGGTAAAATAGTTGTTGACTTTACTGGATTATATGACCGTGTTCCACTTAATATAACCATTTATAAAGATCCACATCTTAAAATTCCATATTTAAATCTTAATTTTACCTGATCTAAATTCACCGATCCCAAATATCATAATTATGTTTTTGATAGAATTACCTATGTGGCAACTATGGATAGTAAAAAATACTATGGATCCGCAGCAAGTGCATGTGTGCTTGATGGTACAACAAATAAAACCGAATGTGGCTATCAGGTATACTCCATAAATAGATGTTTGTTTCTTCCATACAATGTAACGTTTTTAAATAAACCTTCAACAAAGGGTGGGTTTATGAATGTAACTGGAGAGTTCATGAGATTCGGAACTGGTGATTTGAAAGTGGCTCGTTTTAAATCAAAAGATTTTTATCAAAATGTAACTGTTGCCGGTGAATATGATGATCCAAACTATAATCCAAACTTTCTATCAATTACTATTCCACGTGGTTATGGTAAATTTATATTTTGTTTAGATTGCGATGAACGAGTATGTTATGACTTGTCATTTCAAAGTCCATCGATCTCATCAGTATATTATAATACCACAAATCAGCATTTAACAATTAAAGGTGATAATTTTTATAATACCATATATGGGGCTAGAGAGAGAACCATAGTATTTGTATATATTAATGGTTCACTTTTAAATGAAAGTGATATCACATCAATCGATTATGAAGAAATGGTTTTAAAATATTCATCTATATACACTCAAGAACTAAATATTTCAATTATTATTGATACGCTTTATACAAATAATACAATACAAATACCACCATACCCAACCTCATATTCCACAAATGCTACAAAGTATAATGAAGGTATTGTTGAAATTACTGGTACACAACTTTTATCACAAAAAGACCAGAACGATCTTAAAATTACAATTTACGGTAAATTATGTAACATCATTCCACCTAGCAACTTGACAAATATTAAATGTAGATTACCAAAAGGAGTTGATAATAATCAAAATACAATTCAAGTGTGTGTAAACAATATATGCAGTATAAATAACCTAATTTATGAATATGCAAAACCTGTTATTTCAAGTGTCAAACAAAATAGTTCCATCTTTACAATACAAGGTAAATACCATGGTAGTTATAATGATAATTCTACACAAGTTATTGTAACATATGATGGTAATATAAAGCAAGTAATATTACCATTATCCATACAAACTGATGAAACTGAATCGGTATTCAAGATTCCATTCTTTTGTGGAAGTGCAATTGTTCAATTAGTTGTAAATGGTTTAAAATCAAATGAATATACTATTAATGCAAATTCAAATGTTGAAATTATATCTCCACCATCTACAGATTCTAAAACGCCATTAATAGTTTTACTTTCATATTATGATTGTAAATATTATAAAAGTAATACTTTTAATCCATTATTAAAAATTCAAAATTCAAAATCAATTGGAACGAAAGCAAACAACACATATTATTTTAATGCTATACCTGGTACTGGTACAAAACAAGCAACTATAACATTTGCAAACAAAAATGTTACAATAGAGTACTCATATGCAAAACCAAAAGTTTTAAAACATAATGTCGAATATAATGATCCAATAAATACTGTTATACTTTATGGTGCTAATTTTGGTACAAATTCATCATTGTGCAATATTACATATAATGGTATAGAAAAAGAGTGTCAAGTAATAGACCATTATCAAATTAAATTTAAAGTAGAATCAATTGAAATATCTTCAAACATATCGATTACAATTGATGGTATTATATCAGATAGTTATATAATGGAGCTTGTCAAATGTAAACTTATTAATGAACAATTGTATCCTACATCATTTGGTTGTTTAGAATCAGAACCAGTTGTTAATTACTATTGTGATGGTTTAAAAACATATTCATCTAAAACTGATCCAAACAAGTTATTAAGTGCAACTTTTAAAGATGAAGTTACTATGATTGATTTCCAAGGCAATAACATATCAGTTCATATTAAAGAAGGTGTATCATCATCCACATTAAAACTCTTTTTAAATGGTATCTTTTCAAAATCAAATCAAATTAATAGAAAAGAAAGTATTGTTTACAATTCTAAAATACAATATGATGAACAACAAAATTTAATCAATCTTGATATAACTGGATTTAACTTTGGAGAACCATACGACATTGGTTTGCCTACAGTTTATAATACAAATTTTGCAAATAAAAACTGTTCAATGTTATACCATGGCACAAAGTATAACAAAAACTGTACAATCGATATAATAACATGTCAATTAACTCTACCACATAACTTTAACAAAGATCTTATATTAGAAGATAAAGAAAGTAGTAATACAACTCTTACGATTCCATTTACACTTAAATTAGGTAATAATACAATCTATTCATCATTTAATAATATCGAACATTTAGCAGCCAAAGATAATAAGAAAAAAACAAAAACCATTGCATTAGCAACTACATTATCAATTGGATTAACTTTACTTTTTGCTGGTAGTGTATATTGTGTTTGGAGACACCATCAAAACAAAATTGAAAATACAAAAAAAGAAAAAAATTAAAAATAATAAAAAAAATAGAAATAGAAATGATTGTACAAAAAAAAAAAATAGTAAAAAAATAAATAAGTTTATTACTGAATATTAATATTTTTAATGTCATATATAATTTATTGATCTTTCAATTTTTTGATTTTCAGTTTCTACTTCATCTGTTGAAATAGAAAGAACCTTTTCTGGTACAAAGTTGTTAGTAATAGACAACTGATCAAATTTTATTATATTTTTAATACAATTTTTAAATCAATTTTTTTACTATTTTAATTTTTTTTTAAAAATAGGAAAAAATTTAAAAAAAAAAATTAAGTTTTTTAATTTTTTTATTAACAAAAATTTACAGATCCAGATTTTTAAAAGATATTTTTTAATATCTTCATTATAAAATTAAGTCTAAATTTTAAGTTTGTAAATTTTGAGTTATATTAATTTTTTTTTTAAAAATTTATTTTTTAAATTAATCATTTATTATAAAAAAAATTTTATAGAAAAATAATTTAAAATGGATCAATTATTACTAAATGCTTTTTCGGCATGTCTACAAGGATATACCTTTGAAAAAAAAAATGATAGTAAAAGTCAACACAGTTTTAATTTTGGTATTTTTTATACACAAAATTTATCAAGAGGATACTTGGGGAGCAATTTAGAAATGGAACAAGATAATAAGAGTATTAGAGATTCCGATACTAGATTTTTACCTAATATTTCAATTTTTGTCAAGACACTTAAAGGTAAAACATTAGAAATTGGACAAATAACAACAAATACTAAAATTAGTGAAATTAAATTTATAATTTTATTAAAAGAAAATATTCCAATAGAACAACAACGTTTAGTATTTGCTGGTAAACAATTGGATAATGGAACATTAGGGGACTATAATATCCAAAATGAGTCTACCCTTCATTTGGTACTTCGTAATCGTGGTGGTGGGATTTACATTTTTTATATTGATGATAAATTTCTTTCCCCTAAATTCAATCATGATTTTACAAATATAGTTGATATTGATACTTTTATCAGAGGTGGAGAGATTTATAAGCGTCCATGTGGCTGGATGAGATTTGCTTTAAATGTGGAAGGAATATTTTCAAGTGAAGGAAGTGAATGGTTAAGTTTTGATAACTCACCAGGTGAATGGGCAGTTTCTTATCATGGTACAGGTAAATCGGAATCTGGTTCTATTGCAGAAGATGGTTATAACTTATCAAAAGGAAAAAACTTTGCTTTTGGAATAGGTATTTACTCTACACCATTGATCGAATGTGCGGCGAGATATGCAAAGTCCTTTATTAACGATGGTCACAAATATATTGTTGTATTTCAAAACCGTGTAAATCCAAAAACATTAGTAAAAATTTCAAAAGAAAAAACATGTGATGAGGAGTATTGGATTTCACCAACAGAAAAAGATATCAGACCATATGGTATTTGTATTAAAAAATCATTAGTATAAATATATATTTATTAAAGAATTTATTTTTCTTTATTATTTATTGTAACTATTTAAAACTCTGTTCATTTATTTTCTTTAAAAATATAAAAATAAAAAATATTAAAAACTCTTTTTTACAGTTATTTAAAATATAAAATTTATTCTTTTTTTATTAAACAAACCAATACCTCTTAACCAATTGATCTTTTTTTATTCATATTTTCAAACAAAATGATAATAATTTTTTTTTTAAAAAAATTTTATGTCAATAAAATAGTAATAATTTTACTGTTCCAAATCTCATGAATTCTCCAGTTACCTTTACAACCCCACCCTTTGTTGAGGACTATTTAAAAACTTTACATTATGTGGGTATAACAAATATCTATTCATTGTGGATGATCTATAGCCACATATGGTTTTATTTGTTGGACCATCTATTACACAAGCAGTTGCTGCAGACCCATAGTATTTTTTACTATCCATCTTAATTATACTTTCCACCTGTTATGGTGAATTTGAATTTTGTTTAGATTCCGATCAACAACTATGCTATGATTTATCATTTCAAAGTCCATCGATCTCATCAGTATATTATAATACCACAAATCAGCATTTAACAATTAAAGGTGATAATTTTTATAATACCACAGAAGGACTTATTACACCTACTGTAATATTTTAATATTAATGGTTCGCCTTTAAAAGAAAGTGATATATCACCTAATGGTTATGAAGAAATGGTTTTAAACTATTCATTAATATACACTCAAGAACTAAATATTTCAATTTATATTGATTCGCTTTATACAAATAATACAATACAAATACCACCATACCCAGCCTCATATTTCACAAATGCTACAAAGTATAATGAAGGTATTGTTGAAATTACTGGTACACAACTTTTATCACCATCAGTTCAGAACGATCTTAAAATTACAATTTTCGGCAAACTATGTAACATCATTCCACCTAACAACTTAACCTATATCAAATGTACATTACCAAAAGGAGTTGATAATAATCAAAATACAATTCAAGTATGTGTAAACAATATATACAGTATAAATAACCTTATTTATGAATATTCAAAACCCGTTATTTCCAGTGTCACACAAAATGGTTCCATCTTTACAATACAAGGTAAATACCATGGTAGTTATAATGATAATTCTACACAAGTTATTGTGACATATGATAGTAATATAAAAAAAATAATATTACCATTATCCATACTAACTGATGAAACTGAATCGGTATTCAAAAGGAAAATATAAATATATAAAAATAAGTTCATTTGTGATTTACCACTATAAAAAAATATGTAAAAAAAAAATAAGGAATAAAAAATAAATTTTAAAAGATAAAAAATGCATTAATTTATTAAAAAAAAATAAATAAAATAAATAAAAAAATAAATAAATATATTAATAAAAACAAATGATGGAATACACCCGTTCCAAATTTATGATGACATTGGTATCGTTGTTAAGTTCAAAAATTTATTTACAAAAATTATATATAAAAAAAATTTTCACCCCAAATACTCCCACCGCCACTTTTTTCACACTTAAATTGGGTAATAATACAATCTATTCATCTTTTAATAATATCGAACATTTAGCAGCCAAAGATAATAAAAATAAAACAAAAACTATTGCATTAGCAATTACATTATCAATTGGATTAACTTTTCTTTTTGCTGGCAGTATATATGGTGTTTGGAGACAGCATCAAAACAAAATTTTTTTTTACTCTAAATTGTTTTTTTTTACCCTAAATTTTTTTTTTTCACCCTAAATTGTTTTTTTTTCACCCTAAATTTTTTTAATATGTAAAATAATAACAACCAATATTTTTATTAGTAACTGATTTAAAAAAAAATAAAAAAAAAAGTAAAAAAAAACATATAAAAAAATAATAAAATTATTATTATTATTATTTTTTTATATGTTTTTTTTTCTTGTTTTTTTTTTTATTTGTTTTTTAAAAGATTCAATATAATATAACACTATTTTATTATTGGATAGTTTTTAAAAAAACATGTTTAAAGAAAAAAAAAAGATAGTAGTTTTAGTGTTTTTGATTCATTTGTCAATTTGTTTTGGTTTTCGTAAGTTTTAGATTCTTTTAAATAAATTAAATTTTTTTAATATTAAAATTATAATTTAATTTTAAAAATTTTAGATATTCAATCTTCATATGGAAAAATAGTTGTCGATTTTGTAGCATTTAATGAACATGTTCCACTTAATTTAACCATTTATAAAGATCCATATCTTAAAATTCCATATTTAAATCTTATTTTTACCTGGTCTAATTTCTCCGATCCCGAGTTTTATAATTATACTTTTGACAGAATTACCTATATAGCTACTATGGATAGTAAAGATATTATGGGTCCGCAGTAACTGCTTGTGTACTTGATGGTAAAACAAATAAAACCACATGTGGCTATCGGTCATCCACAATGAATAGATGTTTGTTTCTTCCATACAATGTAACATTTTTAAATAAACCTTCAACAAAGGGTGGTGTAGTAAATGTAACTGGAGAGTACATGAGATCCGGAAACGGTGATTTGAAAGTGGCACTTTTTAAATCAGGAGAATTTTATGAAAATGTAACTGTTGCCGGTGAATATGATGACCCAAACTATAATCCAAACTTTCTTTCAGTTACTTTTCCACCTGGTTATGGTAAATTTCAAATTTGTTTAGATTCCGATGAATATCAATGCGTGGATGGGTCATTTCAAAGTCCATCGATCTCATCAGTATATTATAATTCCACAAATCAGCATTTAACAATTAAAGGTGATAATTTTTATAATACCACAAAAGGACGTGCAAGGCCTACCATAGTATTTGTATATATTAATGGTTCACTTTTAAAAGAAAGTGATATCACATCAATTGATTACGAAGAAATGGTTTTAAACTATTCAACAATTTACACTCAAGAGCTAAATATTTCAATTAATATTTATACGCTTTATACAAATAATACAATACAAATACCATCATACCCAGCCTCATATTCCACAAATGCTACAAAGTATAATGAAGGTATTGTTGAAATTACTGGTACACAACTTTTATCACCATTAGACCAAAACGATCTTAAAATTACAATTTTTGGCAAATTATGTAACTTTATTTCACCTAGCAATTTAACCTATATTAAATGTACATTACCAAAAGGAGTTGATAATAATCAAAATACAATTCAAGTGTGTGTAAACAATATATGCAGTATAAATAACCTAATTTATGAATATTCAAAACCCGTTATTTCAAGTGTCACACAAAATGGTTCTATCTTTACAATACAAGGTAAATACCATGGTAGTTATAATGATAATTCTACACAAGTTATTGTAACATATGATAGTAATATAAAGCAAATAATGTTGCCATTATCCATACAAACTGATGAAACTGAATCAGTATTCAAGATTCCATTCTTTTGTGGAAGTGCAATTGTTCAATTAGTTGTAAATGGTTTAAAATCAAATGAATATACTATTAATGCAAATTCAAATGTTGAAATTATATCGCCACCATCTACAGATTCTAAAACGCCATTAATTGTTTTACTTTCATATTATGATTGTAAATATTATAAAAGCAATTCTTTCAATCCATTATTCAAAATTCAAAACTCAAAATCAATTGGAACTAAAGTAAACAACACATACTCTTTTAATGTTATACCTGGTACTGGTACAAAACAAGCAACTATAACATTTGCAAACAAAGATGTTACAATAGAGTACTCATATGCAAAACCCAACGTTTTAAAACATAGTGTCGAATATAATGATCCAATAAATACTGTTATACTTTATGGTGTTAATTTTGGTACAAATTCATCATTGTGCAATATTACATATAATGGTATAGAAAAAGAGTGTCAAGTAATAGACCATTACCAAATTAAATTTAAAGTAGAATCAATTGAAATATCTTCAAACATATCGATTACAATTGATGGTATTATATCAGATAGTTATATAATGGAGCTTATCAAATGTAAACTTATTAATGAACAATTGTATCCTACATCATTTGGTTGTTTAGAATCAGAACCAGTTGTTAATTACTATTGTGATGGTTTAAAAACATATTCATCTAAAACTGATCCAAACAAGTTATTAAGTGCAACTTTTAACGATGAAGCTACTATGATTGATTTCAAAGGCAATAGCATATCAGTTCATATTAAAGAAGGTGTATCATCATCCACATTAAAACTCTTTTTAAATGGTATCTTTTCAAAATTAAATCAAATTAATAGAAAAGAAGGTATTGTTTACAACTCTAAAATACAATATGATGAACAACAAAGTTTAATTAATCTTGATATAACTGGATTTAACTTTGGAGAACCATACGATGTTGGTTTGCCTACATTTTATAATACAACTTTTGCAACTAAAAACTGTTCAATGTTATACCACGGTACAAAGTATAACAAAAACTGTACAATCGATATAATTACATGTCAATTAACTCTACCACATAACTTTAACAAAGATCTTATATTAGAAGATAAAGAAAGTAGTAATACAACTCTTAAGATTCCATTTACACTTAAATTAGGTAATAATACAATCTATTCGTCATTTAATAATATTGAACATATACCAGCCAAAGATAATAAGAAAAAAACAAAAACTATTGCATTAGCAACTACATTATCAATTGGATTAACTTTACTTTTTGCTTGTAGTGTATATGGTGTTTGGAGACATCATCAAAACAAAATTGAAAACACAAAAAAAGAAAAAAATTAAAAAATAATAAAAAAAATGAAATAAGAAATAATGTTCAAAAAAAAAAAATAGTAAAATAAAATGTTTTTAGAATAAAAAATTTATTTATTTATTTTGTTTATATATAGAGATTTCTGTATTATTACATGATATTATAGTTTCTTTAAAACTGCAACATGAGGATATATTTTTCAAAAAAGAAGTATAAATAGATATCACTCTTAAGTTCAAAATTTATTGCAAAAATTAAAAATAAAACTTCACCCTAAATACACCCACCCACACTTTTTTTTCACACTATAAACACTTTTTTTTATATGTGAAATTATAATTATCAAATAAATTGTTATTTTTATATTGAGCTTCATTATTTGGGAACTGATTTAAAAAAACAAATTTGTAATTATTTTTTTTTTATTAGTAATTTTTTTTTATTTTTTTTTTTTTTACTTTTTTTTTTTGTTTTTTTTAAGATACCATATTAAACAGATTTACTATTGGATAGTTTTTAAAAAAATATGTTTAAAGAAAAAAATAAAATAATAGTTTTGGTGTTATTGATTCATTTGTCAATTTGCTTTGGTTATAGTAAGTTTTAGATTCATTAAATTATTTGATTTTTTAATTATTAAAATTATTCTTTAATTTAAATATTTTAGATGTTCATTCTACATATAGAAAAGTAGTTGTTGACTTTCTTGGATTATATGATCCTGTTCCACTAAATGTTACCATTTATAAAGATCCACTTCTTAAAATTCCATATTTATTTTTTAATTATACTTTGTCTAAATTCCCCGATCCCGAGTTTTTCAATTATGTTTTTGACAGAGTTACTTTAGAAGCAACTATGGATAGTAAAAAATATTATGGGTCCGCAGCAACTGCTTGTGTAATTAATAGTGAAAAAAATAAAACCATATGTGGGTTTAGAGATTACGATGTGGCAAAATGTTTATTTTCTCCATACAATGTAACTTTTTTAAATAAACCTCCAACAAAAGGTGGCGTTGTAAATGTAACTGGAGAGTTCATGAGATTCGGAGCTGGTGATCTAAAAAAAGCATTTTTTAGATCACATGATTTTTATCAAAATGTAACTGTTGCCGGTGAATATGATGACCCAAACTATAATCCAAACTTTCTATCAATTACTTTTCCACCTGGTTATGGTAAATTTCAAATTTGTTTAGATTACTATCAAGATTATTGCTATGATTTGTCATTTCAAAGTCCATCGATTTCATCAGTATATTATAATACCACAAATCATCATCTAACTATTAAAGGTGATAATTTTTATAATACCACTCAAGGACGTATAACACCAACCGTAATTTTTGTATATATTAATGGTTCACCTTTAAAAGAAAGTGAAATCTCACCAATTGGTTTTGATGAATTGGTTTTAAACTATTCATCAATATACACTCAAGAACTAAATATTTCAATTAATATTTATAACCTTTATACAAATAATACAAATACCACCACACCCAGCCTCATATTCCACAAATGCTACAAAGTATAATGAAGGTATTGTTGAAATTACTGGTACACAACTTTTATCACCATTAGACCAGAATAATCTTAAAATTACAATTTTTGGCAAACTATGTAACATCATTCCACCTAGCAATTTAACCTATATTAAATGTATATTACCAAAAGGAGATGAAAATAATCAAAATACAATTCAAGTGTGTGTAAACAATATATGCAGTATAAATAACCTAATTTATGAATATTCAAAACCTGTTATTTCAAGTGTCACACAAAATGGTTATATCTTTACAATAGAAGGTAAATACCATGGTAGTTATAATGATAATTCTACACAAGTTATTGTAACATATGATAGTAATATAAAACAAATAATATTACCATTATCCATACAAACTGATGAAACTGAATCGGTATTCAAGATTCCATTCTTTTGTGGAAGTGCAATTGTTCAATTAGTTGTAAATGGTTTAAAATCAAATGAATATACTATTAATGCAAATTCAAATGTTGAAATTATATCACCGCCATCTACAGATTCTAAAACACCATTAATAGTTTTACTTTCATATTATGATTGTAAATATTATAAAAGTAATACTTTTAATCCAATATTCAATATTCAAAATTCAAAATCAATTGGAACTAAAGTAAATAACACATACTCTTTTAATGTTATACCTGGTACTGGTACAAAACAAGCAACTATAACATTTGCAAACAAAAATGTTACAATAGAGTACTCATATGCAAAACCAAACGTTTTAAAGCATAATATCGAATATAATGATCCAATAAATACTGTTATACTTTATGGTGTTAATTTTGGTACAAATTCATCATTGTGCAATATTACATATAATGGTATAGAAAAAGAGTGTCAAGTAATAGACCATTACCAAATTAAATTTAAAGTAGAATCAATTGAAATATCTTCAAACATATCGATTACAATTGATGGTATTATATCAGATAGTTATATAATGGAGCTTGTCAAATGTAAACTTATTAATGAACAATTGTATCCTACATCATTTGGTTGTTTAGAATCAGAACCAGTTGTTAATTACTATTGTGATGGTTTAAAAACATATTCATCTAAAACTGATCCAAACAAGTTATTAAGTGCAACTTTTAACGATGAAGCTACTATGATTGATTTCCAAGGCAATAACATATCAGTTCATATTAAAGAAGGTGTATCATCATCCATACTAAAGCTCTTTTTAAATGGTATCTTTTCAAAATCAAATCAAATTAATAGAAAAGAAAGTATTGTTTACAACTCTAAAATACAATATAATGAACAACAAAATTTAATTAATATTGATATAAATGGATTTAACTTTGGAGAACCATACGATATTGGTTTGCCTACAGTTTATAATACAAATTTTGCAACTAAAAACTGTTCAATTTTATACCATGGTACAAAGTATAACAAAAACTGTACAATCGATATAATTACATGTCAATTAACTCTACCACATAACTTTAACAAAGATCTTATATTAGAAGATAAAGAAAGTAGTAATACAACTCTTACGATTCCATTTACACTTAAATTAGGTAATAATACAATCTATTCTTCATTTAATAATATCGAATATTTAGCAGCCAAAGAAAATAACAAAAAAACAAAAACTATTGCATTAGCAACTACATTATCAATTGGATTAACTTTACTTTTTGCTGGAAGTGTATATGGTGTTTGGAGACACCATCAAAACAAAATTGAAAATACAAAAAAAGATAAAAAATAAAAAATAATAAAAAAAAATAGAAAAAATGTATAAAAATAAAAAAATAATAAAAATAATAAAAAATATTTTAAATAATAATTAAATTAATCTATTTATTTATTTTATTTATGCAGGTTACATATTTTTTTACTAATACATTAAATTATAGTTTTTATAAAAATGCAAAGTGAGGACATATTTTTAATCAAATAAAAGAATAAATAACATTGCAAATTATATTTAAAAAAAAATTTCACCCCTAAATACACCCACACACTTTTTTTCACACTAAAAACACTTTTTTTTATATGTAAAAATATAAATAATAAATTAGTATATAAAAATTGTTATTTTTTTATTGAGCTTCATTATTTGGGAACTGATTTAAAAAAATAATAACAAATTTATGTTTTATTTTTACTTGTTTTTTTATTTTTTTTTTTAACTTTTTTTTTTTTTTTTATTTGTTTATTTTATATATAAAGAAACAATTTTACTATTGGATAGTTTTAAAATATGTTTAAAGAAAAAATAGTTTTGGTGTTTTTGGTTCATTTGTCAATTTGTTTTGGTTATCGTAAGTTTTAGATTCTTTTAAATTATATTTTATGTTTTAAATATTAAAATTATAATTTTAATTTTTAATTTTAGAAATTTACACTCATTATGGAAGAGTAGATGTCGATTTTGCTGGGTTATATCAGAAAGTTCCACTTAATATGACCATTTATAAAGATCCAGATCTTAAAATTCCATATTTAACTCTTAATTATACTTGGTCTAAATTTTCTGATCCAATGTATCATAATTATACTTTTGACAGAGTTACTTTAGTAGCAACTATGGATAGTAAAAAATACTATGGGTCTGCAGCAACTGCTTGTGTAATAGATGGTCCAACAAATAAAACCATATGTGGCTATAGATCATCCACAATGAATAGATGTTTGTTATACCCACATAATGTAAAGTTTTTAAATAGTCCTCCAACAAAGGGTGGGGTTGTAAATGTAACTGGAGAATTCATGAGATTTGGAACTGGTGATTTAAAAAAGGCACGTTTTAAATCAAACGATTTTTATCAAAATGTAACTGTTGCCGGTGAATATGATGACCCAAACTATAATCCAAACTTTCTATCAATTACATTTCCACCTGGTTATGGTAAATTTCAATTATGTTTAGATTTAAATGAATATCTATGCTATGACTTGTCATTTCAAAGTCCATCGATCTCATCAGTATATTATAATACCACAAATCAGCATTTAACAATTAAAGGTGATAATTTTTATAATACCACTCAAGGACTTATAACACCTACTGTAATATTTGTATATATTAATGGTTCACCTTTAAAAGAAAGTGATATATCACCTAATGGTTATGAAGAAATGGTTTTAAACTATTCATCAATATACACTCAAGAACTAAATATTTCAATTTATATTGATACGCTTTATACAAATAATACAATACAAATCCCACCACACCCAGCCTCATATTCCACAAATGCTACAAAGTATAATGAAGGTATTGTTGAAATTACTGGTACTCAACTTTTATCACAAAAAGACCAGAACGATCTTAAAATTACAATTTTTGGCAAATTATGTAACATCATTCCACCTAGCAATTTAACCTATATCAAATGTACATTACCAAAAGGAGTTGATAATAATCAAAATACAATTCAAGTGTGTGTAAACAATATATGCAGTATAAATAACCTTATTTATGAATATTCAAAACCCGTTATTTCAAGTGTCACACAAAATGGTTCCATCTTTACAATACAAGGTAAATACCATGGTAGTTATAATGATAATTCTACACAAGTTATTGTAACATATGATGGTAATATAAAACAAATAATATTACCATTATCCATACAAACTGATGAAACTGAATCAGTATTCAAGATTCCATTCTTTTGTGGAAGTGCAATTGTTCAATTAGTTGTAAATGGTTTAAAATCAAATGAATATACTATTAATGCAAATTCAAATGTTGAAATAGTATCGCCACCATCCACAGATTCAAAAGCGCCATTAATAGTTTTACTTTCATATTATGATTGTAAATATTATAAAAGTAATTCTTTCAATCCAATATTCAAAATTCAAAATTCAAAATCAATTGGAACTAAAGTAAACAACACATACTCTTTTAATGTTATACCTGGTACTGGTACAAAACAAGCAACTATAACATTTGCAAACAAAGATGCTACAATAGAGTACTCATATGCAAAACCAAAAGTTTTAAAGCATAATGTCGAATATAATGATCCAATAAATACTGTTGTACTTTATGGTGTTAATTTTGGTACAAATTCATCATTGTGCAATATTACATATAATGGTATAGAAAAAGAGTGTCAAGTAATAGACCATTACCAAATTAAATTTAAAGTAGAATCAATTGAAATATCTTCAAACATATCGATTACAATTGATGGTATTATATCAGATAGTTATATAATGGAGCTTGTCAAATGTAAACTTATTAATGAACAATTGTATCCTACATCATTTGGTTGTTTAGAATCAGAACCAGTTGTTAATTACTATTGCGATGGTTTAAAAACATATTCATCTAAAACTGATCCAAACAAGTTATTAAGTGCAACTTTTAACAATGAAGCTACTATGATTGATTTCCAAGGCAATAACATATCAGTTCATATTAAAGAAGGTGTATCATCATCCACATTAAAGCTCTTTTTAAATGGTTTCATTTCGAAATCAAATAAAATTAATAGAAAAGAAGGTATTATTTACAACTCTAAAATACAATATGATGAACAACAAAGTTTAATTAATCTTGATATAACTGGATTTAACTTTGGAGAACCATACGATATTGGTTTGCCTACAGTTTATAATACAACTTTTGCAACTAAAAACTGTTCAATGTTATACCATGGTACAAAGTATAACAAAAACTGTACAATCGATATAATTACATGTCAATTAACTCTACCACATAACTTTAACAAAGATCTTATATTAGAAGATAAAGAAAGTAGTAATACAACTCTTAAGATTCCATTTACACTTAAATTAGGTAATAATACAATCTATTCATCATTTAATAATATCGAACATTTACCAGCCAAAGATAATAAGAAGAAAACAAAAACCATTGCATTAGCAACTACATTATCAATTGGATTAACTTTACTTTTTGCTGGTGGTGTATATGGTGTTTGGAGACACCATCAAAACAAAATTGAAAACACAAAAAAAGAAAAAAAATAAAAAAAATAAAAAAAAAAATAGAAATAAGAATTAGTGTACAAAAATAAATAAAAATTTATATACATGTAATAAAATATTTTATAAAATAAAAATCTTATTTAATTTAATTATTTATTTATTACGTTTTTTTTAAAAAATATGATTTTATAATATGATTTATATTTTTTTTTTTTTTAAAATATTATATTGTCATTTTATTATTGAAGAGGTGGGAGTAAAAGACTCTTATTAATATGGTTTTGTGAAGATTTTTCAAAGGAAAATAAAAAAAATATGATAATCAATATAATTTTATAATAAAAAAAATTTAAAAATTTAAATTCAAAAAAAAAAAAAAAAGCGCCCATATTAATTGCAAAAAAATTAATAAAAAATAAAAAATAAAATGTTTAATGAATTCCTCCAAAATGAAAAAAAAAAAAAAAAAAAAAATAAAAAAAAAAAAAAAAAACTGAAAAAAACTGAAAAAAACTTTTTTTTTTTTTCCCATATTATTTTTTGATGATTTTTGAATAAATTGGTTTTTTTTTAATTTTTTTTGCATATTAAATTTTTTTTTTTTAATAATTTTAATATTATTATTCATTGTAACATCAATGTTATTATTTCTAATCCCTAAATAATAATTAATAAAAAATTCAAATTTACATTATATTGTGTGATATCTTTTTAAAACATTATCTAAGGAATTTCCTGTTTAAATTTATATCTTAAAATATTGCTTGTCGAAAATCTTTTAATTTTAGAAAATACATTTTGAATTTTATTTTGTTGTTTAATATCTTATTTTTACCACCTACTTCAATAACACAATATCATTTTACAAACACCTGAAGGAAAGCCAATCTGCAATACCTTTCCACTTTTTGGACAACAATAAACCAATAAGGTTAAAGCTGATTTACTTTATTTACAACTATAAAATAAATTTCTAATATCTTTATTAATTGGTATGCTAAATTGTTATTTCAAACCATAAACCACCATTAAAAAAACATCAAAATAAAAAACAACAAGATATAATTCAAAAATCAATCAGGATAATTGCCAGAAAAGTATTTGCTTGAATTAAAAGATTTTCAATGACAAGCAATACTTTAAGATATAAAGTAAACAATCATACTGGGCAAATTAAAAGGAAAAGAGAAAAATTTATTTGATGGCGTTTAAATTTATATCACAAAATAGATCCTATTGTTGTTTTTGATAATTTAAAAATATTTTATTTTTCTTAATAATTTAATAAAACTGTTAAATTAATAAGGAATTTTCATATAGATAATATGAATCAATGGTATGTACAGTTGTAGTTTAGTGATTAAAAATAATTAAATAGGTTACAATGAATAATTATAAAAAAATTATTGAAAAAAAACTGTAGATACTCCAAGAATTTTAAGACATTGTTTCACCTTTGGCAAAAGATATTTTTAAAAGTTATTTTAATAATATACTTGATAATAGCAATAAAATAGAATTCATGTACCATTAAAATCATATGAGTGCAACCACAGTGGTCGTAGATGGCTCAGAATAACAAATTAGTATACCAATTGATAATGAAAAGCAATTCTTTAAGATATAATTCTAAACATTAAGGAACTTTTTATTTTGAAATATTATCAAAATATTATGATATAGTGTATATGTGCATTTTTAATTATTTGTTATTCCAGAAATTAGAAATAATAACATCGAGGACAATGAATTATTAATTAAATAGTTAAAAAAAAAAATTATTACATATAAAAAAAAAATTAAAAAAATTAAAAAAAACCCAAAAACAATCAAATAACCAAAAAATTTATATGTAAAAAAAAAAAAAAAAAATTTTGAGTTTTTTTCAGTTTTTTTTTTTTTTTTTTGTTTTTTTTTTTTTTTTTTAGTTTTTTTTTTTTTGCATTTTGGAGGAATTCATAAAAAAATAGAAAAATAAAAAAAAAAGGGCGAAAAAGAAAAAAATTATGATTTGCGTATTTGAACTGTTATTTTGGATCTATGGCAAATTTTAAAAGATAAAAAAGAGATAAAATTTTTTTTAAAAAATGGATAATGAACGATAATCGGTAAAAATGGAGATAACGATAATTTTAGAACTCTACCCATTCCCCAATTCTATGATGACGTTGGTATCGCCATTAAGTTCAACTTTTATTTCAAAAATTATATATTAAAAAAAAAATTCACCCACACACTTTTTTTCACACTAAAAACATTTTTTTTATATGTAAAATTATAATAATATTGTGAATATTTTTATTTCTACACAAAAATAGTTATTTTTTTTTATTGAGCTTATTTGGGAACTGATTTAAAAAAAACAAATTTGTTATTATTTTTTTATATTTGTTTTTTTGTTTTTTTTTTTAATTGTTTTTTAAATTACTTTTTTTTTTATTTTTTATTTTTTTATTTGTTTTTTTTTAAAGAAGATATAATTTTGAACAATTTTATTTTTGGATAATTTTTAAAAATATGTTTAAAGAAAAAAATAAAATATTAATTTTGGTGTTATTGATCCATTTGTCCATTTGCTTTGGTCTTGGTAAGTTTTAGATTTTTTAAATAAATTTTTTTTAAATATTAAATAATTTATTTAAAATTTTAGAGGTTCATTCTTCATATGGGAAAATTGTTTGTGACTATTCTGGATTAACTGATGTTGTTCCACTTAATTTAACCGTTTATAAAGATCCATATTTTAAAATTCCTTATTTAAATCTTAATTTTACTTGGTCTAAATACCCCGATCCCAGGTTTTCAAATTATATTTTTGACAGAGTTAGTTATGTAGCAACTATGGATAGTAAAAAATACTATGGATCCGCAGTAGATGCCTGTATAGTTGATGGTATAACAAATAAAACCGAATGTGGCTATCAGTCATACGGCTTAAATAGATGTTTGTTTCTTCCATATAATGTAACGTTTTTAAATAATCCTCCAACAAAGGGTGGTATTGTAAATGTAACTGGAGAGTACATGAGATTCGGAACTGGTGATTTAAAAGTGGCACTTTTTAAATCAGATGATTTTTATCAAAATGTAACTGTTGCCGGTGAATATGATGACCCAAACTATAATCCAAACTTTCTTTCAATTACATTTCCACGTGGTTACGGTAAATTTAAATTTTGTTTAGATTCCGATGAACATGAATGCTATGACTGGTCATTTCAAAGTCCATCGATCTCATCAGCATATTATAATACCACAAATCAGCATCTAACAATTAAAGGTGATAATTTTTATAATACCACAAAAGGACGTTTTAAATCTGCCATAGTATTTGTATATATTAATGGTTCTCCTTTAAAAGAAAGTGATATCACATCAATTGGTTATGAAGAAATGGTTTTAAACTATTCATCAATATACACTCAAGAGCTAAATATTTCAATTTTTATTTATAACCTTTATACAAATAATACAATACAAATACCACCATACCCAGCCTCATATTCCACAAATGCTACAAAGTATAATGAAGGTATTGTTGAAATTACTGGTACACAACTTTTATCACAAAAAGACCAGAACGATATTAAAATTACAATTTTTGGCAAATTATGTAACATCATTCCACCTAGCAATTTAACCTATATCAAATGTACATTACCAAAAGGAGTTGATAATAATCAAAATACAATTCAAGTGTGTGTAAACAATATATGCAGTATAAATAACCTAATTTATGAATATTCAAAACCTGTTATTTCAAGTGTCACACAAAATGGTTCTATCTTTACAATACAAGGTAAATACCATGGTAGTTATAATGATAATTCTACACAAGTTATTGTAACATATGATAGTAATATAAAACAAATAATATTACCATTATCCATACAAACTGATGAAACTGAATCGGTATTCAAGATTCCATTCTTTTGTGGAAGTGCAATTGTTCAATTAGTTGTAAATGGTTTAAAATCAAATGAATATACTATTAATGCAAATTCAAATGTTGAAATTATATCACCACCATCTACAGATTCTAAAACGCCATTAATAGTTTTACTTTCATTTTATGATTGTAAATATTATAAAAGTAATTCTTTTAATCCATTATTTAAAATTCAAAATTCAAAATCAATTGGAAATAAAGTAAACAACACATATTCTTTTAATGTTATACCTGGTACTGGTACAAAACAAGCAACTATAACATTTGCAAACAAAAATGTTACAATAGAGTACTCATATGCAAAACCGAAAGTTTTATTGCATAATGTCGAATATAATGATCCAATAAATACTGTTATACTTTATGGTGTTAATTTTGGTACAAATTCATCATTGTGCAATATTATATATAATGGTATAGAAAAAGAGTGTCAAGTAATAGACCATTATCAAATTAAATTTAAAGTAGAATCAATTGAAATATCTTCGAACATATCGATTACAATTGATGGTATTATATCAGATAGTTATATAATGGAGCTTGTTAAATGTAAACTTATTAATGAACAATTGTATCCTACATCATTTGGTTGTTTAGAATCAGAACCAGTTGTTAATTACTATTGTGATGGTTTAAAAACATATTCATCTAAAACTGATCCACACAAGTTATTAAGTGCAACTTTTAACGATGAAGCTACTATGATTGATTTCCAAGGCAATAACATATCAGTTCATATTAAAGAAGGTATATCATCATCCACATTAAAACTCTTTTTAAATGGTATCTTTTCAAAATCAAATCAAATTAATAGAAAAGAAGGTATTGTTTACAACTCTAAAATACAATATGATGAACAACAAAGTTTAATCAATCTTGATATAACTGGATTTAACTTTGGAGAACCATACGATGTTGGTTTGCCTACAGTTTATAATACAACTTTTGCAACTAAAAACTGTTCAATGTTATACCATGGCACAAAGTATAACAAAAACTGTACAATCGATATAATTACATGTCAACTAATTTTACCTCATAACTTTAACAAGGATCTTATATTAGAAGATAAAGAAAGTAGTAATACAACTCTTACGATTCCATTTACACTTAAATTAGGTAATAATACAATCTATTCGTCATTTAATAATATTGAACATTTAGCAGCCAAAGATAATAAGAAGAAAACAAAAACTATTGCATTAGCAACTACATTATCAATTGGATTAACTTTACTTTTTGCTGGCAGTGTATATGGTGTTTGGAGACACCATCAAAACAAAATTGAAAACACAAAAAAAGAAAAAAACCAAAAATAATAAAAAAAATAGAAATAGAAATGATAATAAAAAAAATAGTAAAAAAATAAATTATCTATTGATTTTTTGATTTTGATTTTCAATTTCTTCTTCATCTGTTGAAAAAGAAAGAACCTTTTCTGGTGCAAAGTTGTTTGTAACAGACAACCGTTAAAAGTTGGGGTATAACAATGTGTTTTATTAAGAGAATGGGCAAATTTTCAAGGGCAGATTTTGTCAAAAATTCGGTCTTTAATGATTATAATAATATATTTAAAAATGAAATTACTAAATAAAATAAATGTTTTATTTTTAATACAATTTTTAAATCAATTTTTTTAGTATTTTTAGTTTTTTTTTTTAATAATTTTTAAGGTGAATGGCCAGTTTCTTATCATGGTACAGGTAAATCGGAATCTGGTTCTATTGCAGAAGATGGTTATAATTTATCAAAAAGTAAAAGATTTCTTTTTGGAGTTGGTATTTACTCTACACCATTGATCGAATGTGCAGAAAAATATGCAAAGTCCTTTTTTAACGATGGTTACAATTATATTGTTGTATTTCAAAACCGTGTTAACCCAAAAACACTAGTAAAAATTTCAAAAGAAAAAACAAATGTCGAGGAGTATTGGATTTCACCAACAGAAAAAGATATCAGACCATATGGTATTTGTATTAAAAAAACATTAGTTTAAAAAAAAAATGTATATTTATTAAAGAAATAATTTTTCTTTATTATTTATTGTAACTATTAAAAACTCTGTTCATTTATTATTTCTTTATAATTTAAAAATATAAAAATAAAAAATATTTTAAACTCTTTTTTGGTGTTATTTTAAATATAAAATTTAATCTTTTTTTTATTATTTTATGGGTTTGAATTTTATATTTCTGAAAAAAAAAAAAAAAGAAATAAAGTTTTTTTTATCTATAAATTTTAATTTAAAGTAAGATTCATATTATATATTATTTGTTTATTTTAACGATTATGGTTAGTGGCGCTTTTATTTATTTTTTTTTTTTTTTTAAATTTTTTAAAAAATTAAATTTTTTTTTTTTTAAATTTTTTTTTTTATTATTATTTATATAAATACTTAATAAATAATAATTAAAAAATGGGACCAACAATTCATATTAATAGTAATAGTTTTGGTGGATTTAATGACGAGGAACTTTTAAAGGTTCAAGGCATTATAGAAGAGTTAAAATTAACCGAAGATATTGTTTCTGAAGAATGGGAGATTTTTCAATTAAATAAAAAGATTAACGAAAATTATATTAGACATTTAGAGGGTTTTAAAACACACTTAAAAAAGAAATCGAAACAGTTACAGCAAATAAAAACAGCACAGCAAAAAGAGTAGGTCATAAACAGACAAAATAATATAAAAATTAAAAGATTCATTATTAACACTTTTATTTAATATGACAAACATTAGTGTTATAGTTGAAGAAGATCCACAATTATTCGATGATGTAGATATAGGAGATGTAATGGATGATGCTGATATTTCAAATAAAACAGTCGTTACTTCAAATAGCCCAACCATTACTCCAACAACCACTATAGATAATAATAATAATAATAATAATAATAATAATAATAATAACAATATAGGAATAGATCCAACAGACCAAGATTTTGAATTTGATTTTGGTACTAATGCCCAAACAACAACAACAAACAGAACTTTAAAACTAAAAAATCCAGCACCATTATATAGCTATAATGAAAGAAAAAATATAGGAGGGGTGATTTTATCGTACAATGATAATCAAGTAACATTAGATGCCAATAACAAAGAAAAGAAACCAATTGAGTTCAAAGGTATAGGCGAACCATTTTATCCAATAAAGTACTATAGTGATACAATCGAACAGAGAACTAAAATTTTAAAAGATAGTGTCCAATCATTTAAGACAACACCCAACTCATTCCCAGTACCACTTGAAACTGGCGAGTCCTCTTTAGTTAGAACTGTAGGTAGAGCATGGCAATACGATTTAGAAACCCAATTACCAAAGAAATTCTTTTTATTGGGAAGTGGTAATGAACAAGCAGTAAAAGCAACAGCACCAAAAGATACAACATCATCTGTACATGCATTAGAAAACAATATTCCTGTTGATTACTGTATGTTTTCAGGTCAAATTTTAATGACAGAAGCTAAAAAAGCAGTTGGCTCAAATGTATACTACGCAAAGCAAATGTATGAACCATTACCATTACCATTCTATCCAAATGAAAGTCGTAAAGAAACTGGTGATATCACTGTTATGGTTGCATCAGGTCCATTCGATCTTTCAAAACCTGTTGTTGACTATGTACCACTTCATGATTTATGCTCGATAGTATCAGAACGTAAGCCACATTGTCTTATCTTAATGGGTCCATTCATTGATGATACCAATCACCATCTCTCCAAATACTCTGAAACTTTTACCGAAATCTTCAATAACTTAATGAAAACCATAAGTGAAAAAATACCATCTTCAACTAAAGTTTTAATTGTACCATCACTTAAAGATGTAGATCATGATTACATTTTACCACAACCACCATTTAATCCAAATATAAACTTACCATCTGTAATGTATAATTATTTTGTTAAAATTATTCCACCCAATACTAATTCTATTTATCTTTTTAATATTATAGAATATACTATTTGTACCAAACCCATTCACATTATTAATAAATGAATCTTTTTCCATTGGTTTGACTACAACCGAAATTTATCATCATATAGAATCAAAAGCAAATTTCAAAAAGTAAAAATAACATATATAATAATTTATTATCTATACTATTTACTAACTATTTTATTTATTTACAGTAAATTAACAAAAGATAAATCCCAAGATATTTGCAAATCTATAATCAACCAAAGAAACTTTTATCCATTACATCCAGCAGAAGCACCAATCAGTATGAGATATTTACAACATTTAAATTTCCATTTTACACCAGATATTTTAATCCTTTCTAAAAATACTCCAATGGCAACAGTTGTAAACGACGCTTTATGCTTGGGTGTCTCACCGTTAGTAACCAAATTTTCATCTGGCAGTTATGTTGAATTTACTGTAACCAATTCTAAAGATACTCCAATTTCAAAGAGAACTTTGGTTAATTTTAAAAATATTTAAATAAAAAAAACTATGTAATTAAAACACAATATCCTATTTCTTTTTATTAAATTTGATAAATAATTATTATTATTATTATAATAATAATTCTAAATCATTGTTTTTATTTTAATTTTAATTTTAAAATTTTATTTTTGATTTTATTAAATACTAATATTATTAATGTAGTTATTTATTTGTGATTCGTTTGTTTGATATTCTTTTGTACAAAAAAAAAAAAAAAAAAGTATTGATATTGTTTACATTAAAAATAATCTATTTGTGTATATTGCTGTTATTGCTGTTATTGCTGTTATTGTTATGATTTTAATTTTTTAATTGTGTGATAAAACCTATAAGGTGTATTTGTAAATATAAAGAGTGTGTTTAATTAAATTTTCTAAGATTTGATAATTCATCTAAAATTGCTTGGAGAGCATCTTCGTCCATTTCTTTTAAACTTGGAATTAAACTTTTAGCTTCATCAGCTGTTTCAGGACAGAGATTTGCTAAACTAGCAATTTGAAACTCTTCTAAATTTTGTTTTGATAATGCTGCTCTAACTTGTTTAATCGAGGTTTTATTTTTATATCTACTAAATTTTTCTGCATATGCTAATGTTTTATGAAAAGTTCTAAAATATTAAAATATAGTTAATATACTTTTTTTTGTTTTTTTATCCATTAGTCAATACAAATGGTACATACTGAGTAAATTCTAAACCTTCATTTTCAGATCCAAGTTTTCTATGTTCTAATAAAATTGCAACTTCAGAGTTTAATAAAAATTTAGCGTCTTTTAAATCTATAGATTCAAAAAAAGAAAAAAAAAGCTTTAGTACAATATTTACGATATTTTATTATCCAATTGCTATATTGATATATTATTATATTTGCTATATTGTTATATTTGTTATTATATTATATTGCTTTTTTAATTAAATACCTTTAGGAAATTTTAAAGTTGATAAGTCTTCTTCATCTTGAAAACCTGATCTTTTAATTAATGGATCTGTCATATTTTATTATTTTTCTATTAATAATTTATTGTTTATTTTAAACAATTCAATTAAAAATAAATGATATGAAAAAAAAAAAAAAATTTTAAAAAAATTAAAAAAAATTAAAAAAAAAATTAAAAAAAATTAAAAAAAATAAAAATAAAAAAAAATATATGAAAAAAAATAAATTAACTTGTGTGATAAATCATTTTATTTCCTTTTTTATTAATTTATTAATTTAATGATTCTAAATCTTTAATTAAATTAAAATAGACTGAACTATTTTTATTTGTTAAAAATATATAGTTATTGATATTCATTCTATAGTTTAATGTGTTTATCATAAATTCGCATAATTCGTAATGATCGTGTAGGACACATGGTATCAATAAATTATTTACTAAATCTTTTTCGCTAAATATTCTATTTTCCAATAATAAGTTTGGTTGTTTTTTATAAATTGATTTAAATATTGATAGCCACCCTCTTTTGGCTAAATTTGATAGCAATCCTAATATAAGTTTATTATTTTCATTATCATAATTATTATTATTATTATTATTATTATTATTATTAAATGATGGGGTTGTATCATTTAAAATTTTTAAAATTATTTTTTTATCGTATTTTTCTGCTATTGAATTAAATGATAGATCGAAATCGAATAAATGCTTTGATATATCCAAATTTAAAAATTTGTTTATGTCACCTGTTAAATATTGCATTTCTTTTAATTCTCTTTTTTGAATTATAATTCTCTTTCCTATTAAATTCTCTCTTTCTTTGAGTATCCAATTGAATAGTCTGACTCTGTCTGCTGATGAAAGGAATTTGAATTTATAAGGTGCGCAAAAGAAAGATGTATTGTCTATAATAAATGTAACTTGGTCTAATGTTCCTTTGACTCTTGTATCATGTAAACATTGAATGATATGTGAATCGAATATTGATCTTTTTTTATTTTCAATTATTTTTTTAATTACAGATAAGTGTATATTGTTAATTGCTGATGTTAATTCGGTAAATGTCATCACGAAATTTGGTCTTTTATTTAAATATAGCTCTAATAAGTCTCCTCTACCATTAGAAATCCAAAATTGAAAACAACAACTACTCTCGAATTCTGAAAAGAGATTGCATTGATCCAGAATATATTCTAGTGATTTTGTTGATCTAACATATTTTATTGGATTATATTTTCTATTTGACATACGGTATGATAGTTTTGAAGAGATGATTTTATGAAAGTTCAACTCGTTGTATGCAAATTCGATCAATTCTAAACTATCTGTTGCTATCAATATTAAGTTGAAAAAGAACATTGGGTTTAAAGTTCGCAAATACAAAGACCTATCAAAACAACTGTGAATGTATCTGAACATTGATTTTATATACTCCTTTTTCTTTTCAATACAAGATACATATTTGAACAAATAGCTTGGGTTCTCTATAAATTCCTCATTCTGTTTTGATATATAATTTTTCATGACACTATCTTCAAATCTTGATATTTCGTTCTCTTCCTCATTAATGTTTTCTGTATATAGCTTCCATATATCGAAATTTGCATATTGTAATGAGAATCTGCTTAATTTTTTTATTTTACACAATGCGTTAAAATCACAACCACTATTATACACAATAAGATATCTTGGGCTGATGGTAACTTGTTTCCTAACTGATAAATAAACCGTGACCAACTCTTTAATAATTTGGTTATCTACTGATGCCATTAAATCAATCGATGTATTTAATTCCTGTTTGGTGAATGTACTCAGTGATTTATTAAATTCCTCTGGTTGCAATATTGAAACATTCTTGCATTCGGATAATTCTAAGCAAACTATTAACCTATAGGCTTCAACCAAATGCTTTAATTTGAAATCAAAAGGACACTGATAAAACAAACTTGTTTTTTCTATAACTTCATTCTTTCCCAATTTACTAAAATTTAGTTTATTTATTAACCAATTTATTATTTTATAAATTTTATAATTATTTTTATTAGTCGTGGATGATAATGATTTATTTTTATTTAAATTTGAAAAAAAAATATGAACTATTGAACAATCATTATTATTATTACTATTATTATCCATGCAATTATTTAATAAACTGTAAATTAGAGTATTGTCTATTGACATATTTTGGTCATTATTACTTTCTATAATATTAATATTATTATCATTATTATTATTATTAGTATTATTATTTGAAAATAATTTATAATTTTTTAATAAAAATTTAATTGATTTAAAAAATTGAAACTTTATAGATTCTTTTAATATTTGAAATGATGGTGTATATTGTTTATCTTTGATTAATACTAATATTGGTGTGATGGTTTTACTATTTATTGCGGCAATAGCTATATTTTCTAAATTGTAAATTCTTTTTGAATAGTTTTTAAATAAATATCTGTAAAATTGGTAATCTTCCCCAATAAAGCAAAAAATTTGGTTCCATATATTAAAAGAAGTAGGTCTTTCACCAAAAACTAAAAATTGATTACTTTTAACTTTATCTTTTAACAATTCCTTTCTTCCATTATTTATCATATATGTGATATCGATTATTTGACTGTATGAAACTGATAAATATGGTTCATGTCGATTTTTTAAAAAACTAAATATTAAATTAACTAAATATTTATTTTTAAAAACACTCCAAAATAATTGCTCACTAGAATTTAGTGTATTCATTATAATTAGAGATTTTGATATACATGAATATAAAGTATGATGTAAATGGCTATGTTAAAATGAAAAAAAAAAAATGTATTTTTTTTAGATAAAAATAATAAAAAAGTAAAAAAAAAATATCTTTAAAAAATAGGAAAAAAAAAAAAGTAAATAAAAAAAAAAAATAAAACTATAGTCGGTAATTTCCCAAAAGATATCTGAATTTCCTTTATATTTAAAAGAGGAGGCAGATTCATCCAAGAAAGTAGAAATTTTCAAGTTGAATGTATTTATAAAATTAAATAAACTCTATTAAAAATTATATTTATGGTATATTTTATTTTTTTTATTTTTTTTTATTTATTTTTTTTTATCTGATCAATTTTTACATATATACAATATTTTTAATGTTTACTCTTTTTGGTTGGTCTTTGTTGAGCTTGAGAGTGTTGGGCTTGTGATTTTTTAAATTCATTTAATTCGTGCTCCATATTAAACTCTTGTGAAGAGTGTCCCTTAAATTGCTGCAAATATATAAAAAAAAGTTAATAAAATTACAAAAATAAAAATATTAATAAAATAGTGTACAAACCTCCCAAGTTTTATAATCTAATTTAACGACAGCATGCGATGGAATGGCGTCTCTGCTTTGATAATCCTTTTCTTCGGGTGGCTGTGTGAGTTCGATTGATAAATCATTTTCTTTTTTTATTCTAACATGACCATCTTTTAGTAAAAATGAAAAATAAAAAATATTTTCAACAGTTTGAGAAAAATGTTTATCTGTTACAAGATCAACAAAATCGATTCCACTTTTTTTTTTTTCTAAATATTTCTTCATACACTGTACTCTGCTACTGGTTGTTTCTGTTTCTACTTGAGATGTATCAGTTACATTTTCTGCACGTATAACTTGACCTACTGGTTGATCATCTTTCTGGTTTTTCTTTCTTTCTGCTTTCTTTTTTTCGGTGGGTGGTTCTAAATTTATAGGACCATACATAAAGTCGAATACTGGTAATGTGCTATAATGTGAAGCGAAATATTTTGAAAATTCATCCCATCCTTTTGTTGAGATATCATGAGGATTTGCATCTTCATCTTCATTTTCATTTTCATCCTCGTCATTATCTTTACTAAGTTTGGCCAATCTATCTCTAATACGTGTTAAAAATCCAATGCTATCAAATGAATTTAATGTAACTTTAAATTTCTGTGCCTGTTCTAAACCATATTGTGACGTCAATGAAAGCAATTCTGAATCTAATACTGCTTCTCTTGCTTGGTGTACATTTTTATAAAGTTGATCTGTCTTTTTAATTGTTTTTAATAAACCATCCGATGATGGAGAAATTAAATCATTCTTTGATGCTTGAACATCTTGAATTAAAGTTCTATACTCTTTTCTTAACTCTCTTCTTTCACCAACAGATTGCTGTTTTTCTTTTAATGTTCTTTTTTGTGTTTGGGACTCTGATACTAAGGTACCATTATTTGCAGTGCCTCCATTATGGGTAGTACCAACTTGATTATTATTTACCATTATTAATTTATTTATTTTCTTTTATATACCCAATCTATTCATTTATTGTTTATTTTATTTGTTTATATTCTCTTTTAATCCTTTTATAAATAAAAATATTTATAGTTAAATTAAAGATTGCGCTTTAAGTTTGAAACACAACAAAAAAAATTTTGAAAAAAAATTTTAAAAAAAATTTAAAAAAATTAATAAATAATAAAATAATAAATTTATTATTTTATTTTTATATATGTAAATTTTAAAAATATTATAATAATTTATATAAATAACCAAAAGAGATAAAAAAAAAATAATTAACGGAAATCTATAAAATGCATAAAATTAATAAAAAAAAAAATTAAAATAAATAAAATTAAAAAAAATATTTTTTTTTTTTTTTTTTTAATTTTTATTTTAAATTTCTAATTATTTTACATTATTTTATTAAAACTAATTACCTAAATAATATATTATATATATAGTTTTAAAAATGTCAGGAAATAAAGCTGCAATGACGGCATATAATGCAATGGATTATGTATTTTTCGAAAAATTATCCCAAAGAGGCAAATCATTATATATGTTTAGAAGTATAATGAGATTGGCAAATCATTGGGATAATGAAGCTCAAAAAAATGATATAAGGAATGAATGTAGAGCAACATTTCACAAAAACAAATACATTGAAGATGACGAACTTATTAATGATAAAATTGAAGAAGCAAGATCAAGAATGTTAACAGCACTCCATTATAGGTATGTAAAATAATAATAATTAAAATAATAAAATAAATAATTTTTTGACACAATATTTCTATTATTTCATAAATTAGAATTCCATATGAAAAAAAGAAATATAATATTCCAAAATATGCACTTTCAATGGCACCTGTAGATCCAAAAGATGATTCCGATATTTGTTAAACAATTAAATCTAGTCTATTAAATAAATATTCAATGTATATATAAAATTAATAAAAAAAAAAAGATATTATGTGTTTATTTTATAGTTTTTTTGTTTTCTTTATTTTTAAAAATATTTTTTAAAGTTCTTGAATTATTATTATTATAAATATATTTTTTATAAAAATTATTATTATTTTTATTATTTAATTTTAAAAAATTTTTAATTGAAAAATTTAAAATTAAAATATTATAACAATAATTTATATTATTGTTATTATTATTATTTGTAAAATTATATTTTATTATTATGATTGAACTGCAAACTTTTTTAAATGTTCTAAGAAAACATGTAAATTTACATCATCAGTGAAAACAACTTCACCACCAGTGGTATTACCACTAACATGGGTAATATTTGGATCGATAATGGCTAAAAGGAAACGAGCTTCACCACTATGTTGGTCACAAACGATATAACGTGGATATGGGAAACGTTCTTTGAGGATATGAGCAGCATCATCTCTTGGAGCTTGAAGGAGATCTCTGAAGTTTTGATGGTTTGGATCTTTATCATAACCTGCTTTTCTCCATTGAGCGATAGTTTCACCGTGGAAAATTAAAACGTGGAAGAAAGTATCCAATAAGAGGATAGAGTCATTTGAAATGGATGAAGCTGAGAGAACCTCTGGATGTGGTGGTCCTTTGAATGAGTATTTTTCAAGGGTTGGTTGAATCATAACTAATGAGTTTGATACATTTTCACGATTTAACATGAAACGATAGAAACTAGATTCATCTGGTGATGAATTGAAAACTTGAAGGAAATTACTTCTACGAAGATGGAACATAAAGTGTGGATAAATAGCAAAGTTTTGAACCAATCTAAATGAATTTGGATCATCTCTTCTATAATCTGCATATTTTGATACTAATTTAATTAACATCTTATCTAACCATCTTGTAATATCTGGTAATTCTTCAGTTTCTGCTTTAAATACTGCTAAACGTGCCATTAATACAGCTGATGTTTCTTGATCAAATCCATTTGCTAATAATGTAATATTTTGACTTGGGTCTTGAACTGCTTGAGCCCATCTAAAAAAAAAAAAAAAAAAAAAAAAAATTTATTAATATATTAATTATTATAGATATTGTTATCTTTAATTTACTTACTCTCTTCTGACTGTTGTAACACGTAAAATTTGTTTACCTAATGAATTTTGATATGATGTAATGAATTGTACTAAACCTAAATGTTCAGAAACATTTTGTTGTGATGAAATTTCAAAATAAAAGGCAAATGTTGAATTTTGATCTAATGCACAAACTTTCCAAGAGCTAGTACCACCAATACCAATTTCATTTTCGCTAACAGTTGGTGTTTTATTATTTCTTGAAGACATGTGACCAATGGCACCACAAACTTTAAGACCCATTGAAGTACAAACTTGAATTTCGGCATTGAAACCAGTTTTAAGAGCACCATCGTCACGTTTAAATATTTTTTGGAAAGATTGTTGGAACATTGGATGATCGAAACTATCGGCTAATACCATATAACCACCAGTCATTTTAACCATCTCTCTCATTTCATAGAGACCAATTTGATCGAGTGAACAAGAGAATATATCGATAGCATGACCATGTTGAACTGAACGTTCAGCAATAGATTTATAAAATTGGTAAGCTTTAGTGGTGTACTTGGCTTTACCTTTAATGATTTCTTGGTGTGAACGGATTGGTTCTTTTAATTCTTCTGAAACGATTAAACCTGGACCAATAGTAGCGGCACCACCAATGAAAGCCATAATACGAGCACCAGTATTTGGGGCAATGGTTGAAAGAAGGGCATTGGCTACAGAGAAAGCCATACCGGTGGCACGTAATGGACGTTTATCACTTGCGACTCTGCATGGGTCTTTTTGGATTTCTTCAAGAATTGAAGTTAAATGGAATTCACATTCGCTGACTGGGACAAGGAAACGCTTGCTTTGAAGATTCATAGTTTCTTGTGAGCCAAAGAATACCTTTTGCATTAAATCTGAAATCTTGAAATTACTATTGCTTGGGTTACCACGGAAAACATATGATTTTGGACATGCTGTAAAACCTAATTCATATAATTGTACCATAGAACCAAAGGTAATAAGACCAACATATGAATTCTCTGGGATCAATGATAATGACATGGTTAATGAGTCTGTAAGTGATTGTAATTCATCATCTGGTAAACAAACATCAACAACAAATAAATAAATTGGTAATGCTGTTTCTGGTGTTGGTAATTGATATTCAATAGTTGTAATATGTGGTAATAATTCTGCTGGTCTATTTACATCTGAAATACCTGCATAATGTGGTGGGAATTGATTATGTTGTAAACAAAATGGACAAACCCATGTTTTATATGGTGGTGCTATAGTACTTTAAAAATTGAATCATTATATTTAATTTTTTTGATGTTTTTTTTTTATTTGATTGTAATTTTGAATATAAATAAATAAAAAAAAAAGAAATGTTAATATTATTGATACAAACAAACGTGTTGTTATAGTTGTTTATCTTTTGTATTTATAACATACCAGAATGGATTTAAAATTGCATTACAAATACCTTTACAACGAAGTGGTGGGTATGGTACTTGTGTTGTTTCTGAACTTTGATGAAGTGGTGTATACATACAACCTAATGGAACCAAAAGATTTTTAGTTGCTTCAACTCTTGATGTTGGCCATACATTCCATGAAAATCTGACACCATCCCTATCTTCACTTGATTCGAAATTCATTTTTTATTATTATATGTAATATATATATATAGAAATATTTAAATTAAATAAATAAATAAACAATAAGATATTATTATGATAATATTATTAATTTATTAAATTATTTAATTTAATCAAAAATGAAATAAAAATAATTGATTTAAGAAAAAAAAAAAAAAAAATAAAAAAAAAACTATTGTTTTTAATTTTTAAAAGAGTGAAATTATAAAAAAAAAAAATTTAAAAAAAAAAATTTAAAAAAAAAAAATTAAAAAAAAAAAATAAAAAAAAAAAATATTGAAAAAAAAATATTTTACTTTTGAATGTATAAATGAAAAAAAAAATTTTATAAGTAAAAAAAAAGGTAATCGCTTGCAATGCTGACCTTTTATTTGTTTGACTCATAATGTATAAATAAACTTTATTTTTTTTTTTTTATTTTTTTTATTAGATTTATTTTTTGATTATTATTACAGAATGAAAAAAAAAAAAAAAAAAAATGTAAAGTAAAAACCCATAAAATCTACTTATTACATAGCAACTGAAAAAGAATGCCTATCATAGATTTTATTTCTATTACAATTAATTTTAAAATCCAAAGGGAAAGGTTAAACCTATTATCGAAAATTAATTTCAAAAAAAAAAAAACTGTGTTAAAATTTGTATTTTGGGGGTAATATATGTTATATATTAAATTATATGTTGTATTTTATAAATTTTTTAAAATATCATTTTATTTTATTTTCCCATTTATTTTTATTATTTTCAAATTGTAAAAAAAAAATATATTTAAATTTAAATATATTTTTTATTATTTTATTTGTTATAGTGATGTCACCTGGAAAATGTTTTAATAAAGATTTTTTTTTAGATTAAAACCCTCTTTGTTTAAATTTTAATAGTTAAAAAAATATTTAACCTGACACTTTAGGTATCTCTCCTTATAAAATTATTTTAAAATAAAAAATAAAATTAAAATTTTTTTTTTTTTGATTGAAAAATATATTTCTATTTTAAACTTTTTTTTAATTAATTCAATTCAAAAAAAAAAAATGTTCTATATTTTTTCCTTTTTTTATATTTTTTTGAAATTTATAAACCAAATTTTTTTTTTTTTTTTAATTTTTTTCAATTTTATAATCATGCAACGACACAATAATAATATAAATAATAGTAATATTAACAATGAAACATTATTTTGGAATGTTTTCAAAAATAAATATTTATTTTTTAAAATCTTTTCAAATTTTAAAAAAATAGATACTTATCAATATATTTTTATGATCCCAAGAATTATTGATGGGTATGGCGTAGAGGTTTTAAGAGATAAATTAAAGAGTAATAGTTTTTTAACCTTCCCAGAATCGATTAGTTATGGAGAAAGTTTAAGGTCGTTGATCAAAAAGGTGAAAAAAGAAACAAAAGAGAATAATGAATTGTATAGTCTATTGTTTAGGTATATATATCAAAAAAATATATTTTCAACAAATGCCATAAGAAAAGAGGTATTGATTGAAATAATAGATTCATCAAATCTTTTGGCAATGAAGATTTTTACAAATTTTTTTCAAAATGAAGAAGAGCAAATTAATGGAATTGTTTTATATAATTATCTGGGTTATAATACAATCACATCATATGATAGTTTTAAAATGCTTTGTTATTTAGCTCAAGCTAATATTATTTCATTATCAGATATTATTGGTGTTCAGCTTAAAACCGACCCAACTTTTAAAGAAATCAAATTGAAACAGTTAATCAAAATTATGCAGTTCTCAAAAATCGACAATGGAATATTAGAAATCTTTACAGATCAGGAACTAAACTCAAACATCAAATCTTTGTTAAAGACATCAACCAAGGATAGAAGGTCCATTCTTTTGGGGATATTAGAAATTGCCTCTGTTTTCACTGTTGATAATTTAGGTGGAAAAAACTTTATGGAAAAAGTAAATAGAACTATTTTAAAAGTAGAGCACAGAGAGGAACTTTCTTTTCATGGTGGTAATCTTTTACAACAGCTTCAATATTATATCGAAAATACAGCATCAGTAGGTGATTCAAACTATAGAAAAGCAACAATATCAATTAAAGAAATATTGATTAATGGTAATGAGGATTTCGATATTTTTGGTAGAATTGTTTCCAAAAACAAAGAACTAATGGACTCGATATTTACAAATGAAATTAACTTTAAAAAAATACTGCCATTAATTAAATCAACATTTACTTTGGACTTTTATTTTGAATACTACCAAAATTTAGCATTCATTAATAATAGTTGCCACTGGGAGTTGATAACATCCATACCGATCATTGAACAATATGAAATGTTAATGGAATCAATTGGTTTAAAGTTTAGCATTTCTGATGATGGTGTTTATAAAGAATATATTGAAAATATACCAACACTAGAAATACTTGCCAAAATAGCAAATAATTCGAATTATTACATTGAGGACTTTTTCGATCTCGAATTTTACTCAGTTGTTATAGGAAACTATATTAATAGACACAAGTTTAAACAAGTTTTATCACTTTTCCAAGAGTTTTACTCAAGACAACAGATATTTGATGGTAAATCTGCTCAAACACTTGTTCGTAACAGCAATTTTTTAAATTGGGTTTTGGATATTTCCTCGGGTATAGAAGTTGATAACAATGGTCATGTGGAATTTAAAATCAACTTGGATACATATTCAGAAAAAAAATCAGATAGAATATCATTTATTAGGATTTCTTTTTTAAAATTAGAATTACCATATTTGCTTTACACTCAGTGCAGATATAACCAAATTTTCAGATTTTTGGAAACGGGAGTAATAAGAATAACCGAGCATTTAGATTGTGAAATAGTTAGAATAGAGTTTATTGAAAAATTTATACGATTTCTTGTTGAACAAAAAGAGAAAATAATTGAATATTTATCAAATAAAGAACAACCACACAAAATAGATTCCCTCAGTTTGCAAAATTCATTCAACAAATCATCCAATTATTTAAGAAGAATCATCTCATTTCATATTTTTTACGGTAATTTAGATTTATTAATTTACATATTATCAAAATATAGTGATTCAATTTTTAAACAAGAAATAATATCAATCAATAGTTTGAAATCAGTTCTCGATTCTAAATGTAAACAACACCCAAAATATTTTGAAATTAATCAAATGTTTTTATCAAATATTAAATTAAAAAAAAAATAGAGGGAAGTAAATTTAATTTTTTTTTTAACATTCCCAAATACTTTTGTATTTTTATAAAAACTCGGCGATTTTTCTTTAAAAAAACAAAATTAAAAAAAATAAAAAAATCAATAAAATTTGCATGAATCTAGATTGGTTTTTTCCATTCCCTAATTCTCAAGAGATTCTTTTTTTTTGTTTCAAACAAAAAAAAATGAAAAAAAATTATAATGGTTTTTGATAACCAAGATAAGCAATTTCTTTAAAACCAAAAAAAAAAAAAAAAAAAAAATTGTAATGTTTTTTACTATATATTCTAAATTTTTTTTTTTTTATTATTATATAAATAAAAATACATTATAAAAATGAATATATTATTTTCTTGTATATTAATTATAATTTTCATCTTTAATATTTTATCTTTCAATTTTGCAAATAGTTCAATTTTACAATCACAAATAAGTTTAAGATATATAAACTTTAAAACTAATAATGGAATATATAAAACCAATAGTGTAAATATTTCTTTTTATTTTTATTTATTTTTTTAAAAGCTAAAATTTTAATTTTTTTCTTTTTTTCTTTTTTTCTTTTTTTTTTATTTTATTTTTTCGTTTTTCATTTTTCATTTTTCTTTTTTTTTATAAAGAGTTTTTATATTGTTGACTATGATAAACACTTAATAAAATCCAATGATTCAATAAATTGGGAATATTGTATAATAGATAATAAAAATAATAGTAAAATTAGTGTAGATTTAATATATTCACAAAATAATAATGATAATATATTAATAATAACGAAATTAAATTCATCAAGTTCAATTGTTTCAGTTTCAAATGATGGTGAAAGTTGGGTTCAAAATATATTAAGTAATATTACCTTTGATGGTATTTCACCACACCATACTATACCAAATTTATTAATTGGATGGAGTAATATTTTTTTACCATCAAAAGATAGTTGGTGTCAGTTCTATTCAAGTACCGATATGGGTATAACTTGGAACTCTATAAATAATAATTCAATAACACAGTGTAATATAGTTTGGGAAGAAAAGAAGCCAGAGTTTTATGGTATTCATAACAACGATGAAAAACTAAATCCAAAAAATAACATAGTTTATAAATATAATGTTAATAATAATAGTATGGTTCAACTATTCAATAATGCCACAGATTTAACATATACTGAAAATTTTATATATTTTAAAATAAATAGAACAGTATATTATAAATCAAGAAAAAATAATATTAAAAATGATTATGAAGGTTTTATCCCGGTGATTATCAATGAAAGAGACCCCAGTGTAATGGAGCTTTCAATTTTGGGTGATTCAATTGATTCGCTTTATATATCGGATAGCCTAATGGTTGGTAGATTTAACTTTTACGTTTTAAATACCGAAGGTTCCGTCACATTTAATGTTAACAATATTACACATAACGAAATATCTTTTGAAGAAATAAAAAGCTTTACAAACTCATTTATATTAAAAATTTATAGTTCAACACCTCCAATGGAGGTTTTCAATTTTAAATTAAATAATGTGGGAACAGAATGGTCAAGATTAGTTTCAAAAAATAGCCAAGTGGAAGATTACTTCCCAAACCCAATTAAAATGATATCTGATGCACAAATTCCAGGGTTAGTTATTATGTATGCAAATAATGATACTGTCACCAATTCAATTTACCCATCATCTCCAATAGGTGTTTTTATTTCCGACAATTTTAGCAATTGGAGTCCATTGTTAAATGAATCATATACTGATGGCCAATTGCCAATTATTAGTGTAGGTGGGTTTGGCTCGTGTATTGTAATTTCACACCATGATGGAAATCAAAGAAAACTAAGTTATACATTTGACCAAGGCAAAACCCTCAATTCTATCGAAATGGACAACGATAATATAGAAATCGTATCGATTTTCAACTCTGACTTTAATAGTTGCAAATTCCTTGTAAATGACGAAACTGACTCAACATACTCTATTGATTTAACACCTGTTCTTCCAGAGGTATGCAAAGAAGATCAATTAAATTATTTCAGTAGCTCCTGCTCGTTAGGTAAAATGACTCAATACTATACTGTTAAAAATGGTGAGGGTTGTTACTTGGATAAATCACCCATTCTATCAACAACCTCTTGCGAATGTTCTTATGAAGATTTCAAATGTGAAGACAACTACGAATTGGAATATGATCAAAATACAATAAATGACTTAACTGGTACAAATAAAACCAATTCTCAATATAAATTTGGATGCACCCCAAAATCTAATAAGAAATCATGTAAAGACGGTGAATGGTACTTTGAAACCAAAGGATATAAATTAATTCAAGGTACTCAATGTGAAGGAGGTTTATTAAATTCAACATTATCAGTACCTGAATATATGCAATGTAATAATTTCATAAACCCAGAATCAAATGAATTATCTTCATCTTCATCTTCTAAATATTTAATTAAAAATGGAATGGTTGTTTTTTCATCCATTACACTTGCTTCAACATTATCAATATCATTAATATTATTTGCAATTCATAAAAGAAAAGAAATTAAAAAAAAAATATTTAATAGATCAAATGATATAAAGAATGGAAATGAACTATTATTATTTGATGATGAAGAATATCAATTGGAAAATAAAAATAAAAATAAAAATAATAATCATAATCATAATAATAATTACATCAAAAACAATATTACAGATAATATGAATAACAATTTAAATGAAGACACATAATGAAAGTTTTTTAATTTCACTTTCAGATTTAAATAACCTTTACAAATAATAAAACAATAAAAGAATATATATTTTGTTTTAAATTTATTTTTAATTTAATTTTTTTGTATTATTTAAAATCACAATTATTTTTGTTATATTCAACAATTTAACAAAATATACAATTAATAAAGCTTATTAAGTATATATTGATGCCTTATAATATTCTTTAAATGGTTTGGCTGATTGAAACAAATTAATTCTCTTTCGCCAGTTGAAAAACATGCAAAACATGGAACTGATTAAATAGAAGGTGTGTGTTTAATGAAATTTTTTTTTTTTTTTTTTTTTTTTTTTTTTTTTTTTTTTTTTTTTTTTTTTTTTTTGATTATTATTTTTTTTCACCGAAAGACCGATTTGTTTGGGGAAAAGAAAACTACTATGAAGAAAAAAATAATTGGGGGGTAAAGATGTGAAAGCCCCCATGGATCGAGGGGACTTTTTGTGGGGGGGGGAGAAACATGTTCGCGCCAAAAAAAAAAAAAAAAAAAAATAAAAATTTTTTTTTAAATTTTTTTTTAAATAAATTTTTTTGGTTTTTTAAAAAACACAAATTTTTTTTTTTTTTTTTCCCATTTTCCCAAAATTCCCATTTTAAAAGGTTTTTAGGGGAAATTGGGGCCCCTTAAAATTTTTTTAAAGGGGGGGGGGGGGGGAAAAAAAAAATTTTTTTTTTTTCCCCGGGGGAAAACCCCCCAAACCGGGGGGGGGTTTAAAAGGGGGGGGGGGGGTAAAAAAAAATTTTTTTTTTTTTTTTTTTTTTTTTTTTTTTTTTTTTTTTTTTTTTTTTTTTTTTTTTTTTTTTTTTTTTATTTCCATATAGTTTTTTTTATTTGATAAAATAAATATTTATATAAATATTATAATTTTGGTTTAAAAATTTTAATATCTATACTAAATAAATGTTATCATTATTTTGGGATGTAAAAACTTATAAATTCAAAAAAAAAATAAAAAAAATATTTCTAATTTTTTTTATTTTTTTTTTTAAATTTTTCATTTTAAAAACACACAAATTTAAATTAATAAAAAAAAAAACTTTTTATTTTTATTTTTTTAAATTTAATTTACACACCCAATTTGTTTTATTAAAACATTTACACACATAATAATAAATTAACTGATTATAAAGAAATATTAATATTAATATATAATAAATTTATTTTTTGTTTAATTATAATCAATAATAAAAATAATAATAATCACATAAACCATTTGTTCTAAACGAATAATAGTTTAGTTTTTTTACTCATCACCAAAAATAAATAAATAAAATAAAATAAAATAAAGTTTTAAATATAAATATAATATAAATATAAAAATGCAAAAAGCTATTAAATATTTACCAGCTTTAGCAGGTATTTTGGTATGTTTTAAATTTATCTTATGATGACAATAATAATGACGATGGCTAACCTCTATTTATAATGATTGTATTAATTATAGTTTGGAGTTGCATGGTTCTTTTGGATAGATGGCCATGTTTATGAAAATACATATAATAGAAGACATCCAGATGCTGAGGGACCACGTATTCAATGGGTATTTTATTTACCAGGTATTTTTTCAACAGTTGGCATGGTTATGGCAAATATTGTAGATTTATCAGCATTATCTAATGGATCATTTTTAGAAGATGGCGGTGCAACTAAAGTTCGTATTTGGTTATTTGTTAGTTTTGCCATTAATTTTGGTTGTATTGCCGCTGCAGTTTGGATTATGGCCGCTCTCTTTATGCCACCACACAATTCAATTTCTTCTGCTCAATGGCCTGGTATTGCAATTACAGTTCAAAATGTTTTAATTTTTATAAGTTCACTTTTATTGGTATATAAAAGATCACGTAATGATGATGAATTCCAATCATTTTAAATAATTAAACAACTGCCTTTAAATATACATATACACTTTTACCATATACATATTTTAATGTTTAAAATAGTAGTTTTAATAAAATAAAAATAAAAATAAAAATAAAAATAAAACAAAAATAAAAATAAAAATAACAACATAATGTTATTGATTGTAAAGATTATACATGAATATTTTTTTTTTTCTTTAATTTTTTATTATTTATAGTATAACAATTTTATTCGTCTTGGCTATCGGCATCTTGCTCCTCTTCATTTTCTTTATCATCATTATCATTATCATTATCATCGTTATCTTGGCTATTGTCGCTAGTATCTCTTTCTTTTGTTAACTTATCACATAATGATAGCAATTGGCAAATTTCGTCAGTTGTTAAATCACCTTTATAATCTTTGAGATCATCTCTTGATTTTGATTGACCTATTTTAACTTGAGCTTTTAACTTGTCTATGGCTGCTGCGGTGGAACCAATGATGTTTTTAATTGAGACACTATCTTTACCGGCCAATGCTAATTTAACGGTCATGTAGTGTTTACCTTTTTTAACTTTATCTGGTAATCTTAAGTAACGGTAGTCTCCGCCAATAAAATACTCTTGACCTTTTTTATAACGCTTAAAAGTTAAACCTACTCTACCGCATGATAAAATATTATTTGGTGCTACTACTTTTGGTAATACGAGTTTTGGTTGCTCTTTTTCTACCTCTGAACGTAATTTCATATAAAGTAATGGATTCTCTGATTGGAATATAGATCTACCATTATCTTGTACAAATGATGCGACATCTTTTGAGTTTGTTAATTTTAAAATATTATCGACACAAAGTGATGGACCATCGATGATTGATTGATCGCTCAATTTTTGAACTGATCTAATTAAAATACCACCATATGCACCATTGTCGTCTTTACTTGCGCCATCACCACTTCCACAACCAAAAGTAATATCCATACCCTTAAAAGAACCGCCTTTATATCCTGCACCATTTGTTCTATGGAAATACCAAGTGCCTCTTTCTCGTTGCATTGAGTCTCCGTGGGTAAATTCATCGACGTGATTGTACCCATTAAAATAAAATTCAATTTCTACCAACATATGCTCTTTGCCATTAATAAAAATTACAACATTATTTAATAACTGATATGCAATCTCTGATAACCATTCTTTAACTTCATTGGCTTTTAAATTCTTTATATTGTCATGCGAAAGTATCTTGAAAATTTCTTCTTTACTTTTGTCATCGGCTTTACCACTTGAATTAGTTTCTGTTTTTTTAACTTTATTATTGGTATCTGTGGTTGATTCGGTTTCAGTGTCGCTTCCACTGTTATTTTCTTCGATTTTATCACTTTTTCTTTTTAATGCCATTATTTTAAAAACTATAAAAAATTTAAAAATAAAAAAAAGTTTTTTTTTAAATATTTAAAAATAAAAAAAAGTTTTTTTTTAAATATTTAAAAAAAAAACTTTTTGAATTTTTTAAAAATATCTGTATTTCCAATCATTTTAGTTTCATACTTTTTTTTTTTTACAGAAATTACAATATTATATAAATAAATAAATTTCTTCAAAAAAAAAAAAAAAAAAAAAATAATAAAAGTGTGTGGGTGGGTTACAATATATAAAATAACACCCATGCCGCGAATTTTTTTACCCCTTAAATAATCGTTGTTAAATTATTCGATTTTTGTATTATGAAAAGTTGTTGTTGTTGGGGGGGATTGTGTAGTAAAAAAACAAATTATTCACACAAAAATATTATTCTATTTTTTTTTCAAAAAAAAAAGAAAATTATATAAAAAATAATTTACAATGTTTTTTATTTATATTTTTTTTTTTTAATAGAATAATACATATGAATTTATTCTTATTAATTAATAATCATCATAATAAAATATATAATAACAAAGTTACGAAAATATGTTTATAAAAAGTAGATATAATAAAATATCGAGTTTATTAATAATATTGTTCTATTTTATAATAAATACCGAGTGTCAGCAACTAAATAAAGATGATATAGACAACTATTTTAAAAACTATCCATTTGGTAAATATTTTAATTTTATATTTATTGTGTTAAAAAAAAAAAAAAAAAAGTATTATTAAAATATAAATTTTTTTTTTAAAGGTGTTAGATCGAATAATGGGGTGTATGTTAAATATGCACAAGTACCAGCAAATGGTACTATATTGGGGTTTTCTAAAAATGGTAGTGCTGATTTTCCACCAATTGATTTACTACCTGGTTCTTATTTAAATAATTTTACAGGAATTGTAGAGGATCATTTAGGCCCAGATGGTAGACCAGTTTATACTGGTGGTGATTCGCCATACATTGTAAATGATCCAAACACTGGTCAAAACGTTACATTGGTTCATAATTCAACTACTTTTTATGAATGGTAAGTTATTACAGGTATTTTTTTTTTTTTTTAAAAAAAACTATTAAATTAAAATATATTTTTTTTAGGTTTCACAGTGTTCAATGTGTAAACTATCCAACCAATGCATCTTTATATTTAGCTCAGAACCCTCAAGAGTTTGTATTAATACCACAAAACTATTCTTACCCCTATGGAACAAAACAAGATCCCTTACCCTATTTCCAAAACCCAACATATCAAATAAGTGTATTGGCACAAGGTAGAAATAATGTTGATCCCCACATTTCGATTATTACAAATTGGCTTTGTTTTTTTTTTATCGATAATGTAAAGCAAACAGGTGTCTTTTTGGAGGGTCCCGGTAATGAAGATGTTTATTATTATGACTATAGCGAGCCATTCGTAGAAGGAAAATCATTAAAAATTGATTTATTCTGTGCATCAAGATACACTGGTGATAATGGTATTATAGATATCAGTTTTTATAATACATTCCAAAACTTTACATGTGGTAATCTTGGTAAGTAACCATTACTAAAAGCTTTATTGTAAATATCATATACAACTCTAACACTGTATTTAATTTAGATTCATGTGGAGTATGTGGATTTAATGAAACATGCGGTTGCAATAAAGGACCAATTTCAGGGTGTTCACGTGCAAATGAAGAGTGCCAAACTTGCAGCTATATTAATGATTGTGGTTATGTTCAAAATGACAGTCCATTGTGCCAAACTGTAATGTGTACAAATAATCAAACATGTGTAATAGAACCAATTTCATGCGATGATGGTAATCCATGCACTGAAGATTCTTGCTCTAATCTTGAAGGTTGCGTCAATGAACTATGTCCATCTGATAACCTATGTTTAAACGGCACTTGCATCAGCGGTGAATGTAAATATGATAATATTTGCCCAACCCCCTCACCAACACCTTTTATAATCACACCAACCCCCACTCCACGTACAGTAACACCATGTCAATTCTACAAATGTGGATCCAACCAAATATGTGTAGAAGATTTTTCATCAGATCAAATTAATGGTGTCCCCAAATGTGTCCATAAAAAAAGAGACTGCATGGATTGCAATGATTTAGACTGTCCATTTCAAAACCTGTATTGCAAATATATTGAAATTTACGAAAGCAATAATTGTAATGGTCACTGCAAAGATAAATATTCATGTTGTAATTACCAACCTGTTTGTTTTTAAAACAATACAAAAAATTAAAAAAAAAAAAAAAAAAAATTAAAAAATAAAATTCTTGATTACGCAGTATAATCATTGGATTAAGATATAAACATTTAATAATCAATTTGGAAATGTTTTTTTTTTTTTTTTTTTTTTTTAATTTTTTTAAAAATTCAATTTTTAAAACTCATTTTTATTTATTAATATAAATATTTAATATATTATTATTTTTATTATTTTTTCATTTTTTTTTAATTTTTTTTTAATTTTTTTTTAATTTTTTCAAATTTTTTTTTTTTTTCATTTTTTTTTATTTTTAAATTTTTAACTCTCGAATTAAAAAATTATATTTTTTTATAAACCACACACATTTATATCATATTATTTAAACAAATAAAATAAATCATGGTACATCTATTATCAAACACTTATTACTTTTATTATATGCCAAAAAGACCCAAGACCATGAATGATTATTTAGCAGGTCTTCAATGTATATCTGGTCCAATTAAAACTGTAAGTTTTAAAACAATATAAGATAACAAATAATTTAAAAAAAAAAAAAAAAAAAGAAAAAGAAAAAGAAAAAAAAAGAAAGAAAGAAAAGAAAAGAAAAGAAAAGAAAAGAAAAGAAAAGAAAAGAAAAGAAAAGAAAAGAAAAGAAAAAAAGAAAAACCATTATAGCTATAAAAAAAATATCAATAATTTAATAATGCAATTAATTGTTTTACTAATTAATAATAAACATATAATAATTAAAATAATTAAAATAATAAAAATTAAAATATAATTTTAGGTTGAAGATTTTTGGAGTTATTATAGCCATATGATCAGACCAGTTGATGAATTCTCACAATTAAGTGATATTTATTTTTTTAAAGAAGGTATTAAACCAATTTGGGAAGATGCAGAAAATAGAGACGGCGGTAAATTTGTTGTAAAAACAAGAAGGAATTACACATCAAAATGGTGGGAAGATTTGGTAACTATCTTTTATTTATTTATTTATAATGAAGATCATTATATTAACGGTTTTTTTTTTTTTGATTGTTTCATAAAAATTTTTTTTTTTTTTTTTTAATTTTTTTTTTGTTGATCGTCCATCTTGGTTCTCGTCTTTTTTTCAAATAATAATATTTTACATCATGTAATTTTTAAAATACAGTTATTAGCATTTATTGGAGAACAAGTAGATGATGTTGAAAATATTAATGGAATCGTTATTTCATTTAGAGCAAATGATAATAATTTAATTGGTATTTGGAATAAAAATAGCGAAGATAATGAAAAATTATTGTAAGTACAATAGAACAACACCTACAACAGAATAACCACAGCAGTAGCAGTAACAATAACAACAATATAGATTTGGAATATTAATTAATTAATTATTTTATATTATAGGGTCAGTTTAAAGCATTTATTTAAAATAGATAAATTGGATTACAAACCACATTTTGGTAGAATCTTAAAAGAGGAAGTTTTTCAAAATAATAAAAATGAAAATAATAGTAATAGTGGATCAATGGGTAGCAGTGGTTTATTAAGTGACAGCGGAAATGTTTCACTCGATGCTCCATCTCCAGATACTTTTGATTTCATGAAACCTTCTTCACTTAATAGTATTTCTTCACCAACAAACACACCATTCCAACCTTATCTTCCATTTGGACAACCATCATCATCTTCATCATCATCGTCATCATCACAACCATCACAACCACACAGTTTCTTTAGTTTTAATAATTTGGATTTTAACATAACAAAGCAAAATTAAATAATTTAAAAAAAATTAACTTATAGTATTCATAATAGATATAGCAACAATATAGCACAGGTTTCAAATAATAAATAATAAATAAATAATAAATAATTAATAATAATATATGATAAATTTTTTTATCTATCAACACAAAAACAAAACTTTATAATCTTCATAATCTATTATAATACACAAATCTTTTTTATAATAATAACAATACTAATTATAGAATTTGTAAATAAATAAAATAAATCAATAAATCAATTTAATTATTATTCTAAAAACATAATTTATTTTCATACTATTTTTTTTTTTTTTTTTTTTTTTGAACATTATCTCTTTTTTCTATTTTTTTTTTATTTTTAGTTTTTTTCTTTTTTTGTGTTTTCAATTTTGTTTTGATTGTGTCTTCAAACACCATATACACTGCCAGCAAAAAGCAAAGTTAATCCAATTTTTTTTTATTATTTTTTAATTTTTTTCTTTTTTTGTTTTATCAATTTTGTTTTGATGGTGTCTCCAAACACCATATACACTACCAGCAAAAAGTAAAGTTAATCCAATTGATAATGTAGTTGCTAATGCAATAGTTTTTGTTTTTTTCTTGTTATCTTTGGCTGGTATATGTTCGATATTATTAAATGATGAATAGATTGTATTATTACCTAATTTAAGTGTAAATGGAATCTTAAGAGTTGTATTACTACTTTCTTTATCTTCTAATATAAGATCTTTGTTAAAGTTATTTTGTAGAGTTAATTGACATGTAATTATATCAATTGTACAGTTTTTGTTATACTTTGTACCATGGTATAACATTGAACAGTTTTTAGTTGCAAAAGTTGTATTATAAACTGTAGGCAAACCAATATCGTATGGTTCTCCAAAGTTAAATCCAGTTATATCAAGATTGATTAAACTTTGTTGTTCATCATATTGTATTTTAGAGTTGTAAACAATACCTTCTTTTCTATTAATTTGATTTGATTTTGAAAAGATACCATTTAAAAAGAGCTTTAATGTGGATGATGATACACCTTCTTTAATATGAACTGATATGTTATTGCCTTGGAAATCAATCATAGTAGCTTCATCGTTAAAAGTTACACTTAATAACTTGTTTGGATCAGTTTTAGAAGAGTATGTTTTTAAACCATCACAAAAGTAATTAACAACTGGTTCTGATTCTAAACAACCAAATGATGTAGGATACAATTGTTCATTAATAAGTTTACATTTGACAAGCCCCATTATATAACTATCTGATATAATACCATCAATTGTAATCGATATGTTTGAAGATATTTCAATTGATTCTACTTTAAATTTAATTTGATAATGGTCTATTGCTTGACACTCTTTTTCTATACCATTATATGTAATATTGCACAATGATGAATTTGTACCAAAATTAGCACCATAAAGCACAACAGTATTTATTGGATCATTATATTCGACACTATGTTTTAAAACTTTAGGTTTTGCATATGAGTACTCTACTGTGACATTTTTGTTTGCAAATGTTATAGTTGCTTGTTTTGTACCAGTACCAGGTATAACATTAAAAGAGTATGTGTTGTTTACTTTAGTTCCAATTGATTTTGAATTTTGAATTTTAAAAAATGGATTTAAAGTTTTACTTTTATAATATTTACAATCATAATATGTAAGTAAAACTATTAATGGCGTTTTAGAATCTGTAGATGGCGGTGATATAATTTCAACATTTGAATTTGCATTAATAGTATATTCATTTGATTTTAAACCATTTACAACTAACTGAACAATTGAACTTCCACAAAAGAATGGAATCTTGAATACCGATTCAGTTTCATCAGTTTGTATGGATAATGGTAATATTACTTGCTTTATATTACCATCATATGTTACAATAACTTGTGTAGAATTATCATTATAACTACCATGGTATTTACCTTGTATTGTAAAGATGGAACCATTTTGTGTGACACTGGAAATAATGGGTTGTGCATATTTATAAATTAGGTTATTTATACTGCATATATTATTTACACACACTTGAATTGTATTTTGATTATTATCAACTCCTTTTGGTAATCTACATTTAATATAGGTTAAATTGCTAGGTGGAATAAAGTTACATAATTTGCCGAAAATTGTAATTTTAAGATCGTTCTGGTCTGATGGTGATAAAAGTTGAGTACCAGTAATTTCAACAATACCTTCATTATACTTTGTAGCATTTGTGAAATATGAGGCTGGGTATGGTGGGATTTGTATTGTATTATTTGTATAAAGCGTATTAATATAAATTGAAATATTTAATTCCTGGGTATATATAGATGAATAGTTTAATACCATTTCTTCGTAATCAATTCTTTTGATATCATTTTTTTCTAAAAGTGAGTTATTAATATATACAAATACAATAGGACCTGTATACCCTTTAGTAGAATTATAAAAATTATCACCTTTAATTGTAAGCTGGTGATTTGTGGTATTATAATATACTGATGAGATCGATGGATTTTGATATGAAATTTTATGACACCAATATTCATAAATATCAAAGCAAAGTTCTAATTTCCCATAACCAGGTGGAAAAGTAATTGATAGAAAGTTTGGGTCATAGTTCGGGTCATCATATTCACCTGCAACCGGTACTTCTTCTTGTATATCATAACCTTTTAAATGAGCTAATTTCAAATCACCAGTTCCAACTCTCATGTACTCGCCAGTAACATTTACAACCCCACCCTTTGTTGGAGGATAGTTTAAAAACTTCACATTAGATGGAGGAAACATACATCTACTTATTATGCTGCCAGTATAGCCACATGTAGTTATGTTTGTTTTACCATCAATTAAACAAGCTACTGCTGTGGACCCATAGTATTTTTTACTATCCATGGTTGCTACTATACTAACTCTCTGAAAAGTATAATTATAATCAGGTTTGTAGTAGTTGGTCCAAGTATAATTAAAAAATAAATATGGAATTTTGAGTTGTGGATCTTTATAAAGGGTTGCATTGAGTGGAACACGGTCATATTTGGCAATAAAATCAACATCTACTCTCCCATATGAAGAACTAACATCTAAAATTTTAAATAAAATTAATATTAAAATTAAATATTTAATTCATAAGAATTTAAAACTTAAAAAGACCAAAAAAACTTGCCAAATGAACCAAAAACACAAAAATTATTATTTTTATATTTTTTTTTAACATATTTATTTTAAAACTGAACAATAGAAAATAGTTTATATTGTATGTTCTATTAATAAAAAAAAAAAAAAAAAAAAGTATAAAAAAACAAATAAAATAATAACAAATTTGTTTTTTTTTAAATCAGTTCCCAAATAATGAAGCTCAATAAAAAAATAACAATTTTTATATACAAATAATAATATTGATAATTATAATTTTACATATAAAAAAAAGTGTTTTTAGTGTGAAAAAAAAGTGTGAGTGGGTGTATTTAGGGTGAAATTTTTTAAATATAATTTTTGCAAAAAAATTTAAATTAAAAAGTGATATCTATTTTGAATAATATATCCTCACTTTGCAGTTTTAAAGAAACTATAAAATCGTGAAATAAAACAGAAATCTCTAACATATAAATAAAATAAATAAATAAATTATATTATTTTTTATTCTAAAAAAATTTTATTTTACTATTTTTTTTTTATTATTTCTTTTTTCTATTTTTTATTATTTTTAATTTTTTTCTTTTTTTGTGTTTTCAATTTTGTTTTGATGGTGTCTCCAAACACCATATACACTGCCAGCAAAAAGTAAAGTTAATCCAATTGATAATGTAGTTGCTAATGCAATGGTTTTTGTTTTTTTCTTATTATCTTTGGCTGCTAAATGTTCAATATTATTAAATGACGAATAGATTATATTATTACCTAATTTAAGTGTAAATGGAATCGTAAGAGTTGTATTACTACTTTCTTTATCTTCTAATATAAGATCTTTGTTAAATATATGTGGTAGAGTTAATTGACATGTAATTATATCGATTGTACAGTTTTTGTTATACTTTGTACCATGGTATAACATTGAACAGTTTTTAGTTGCAAAATTTGTATTATAAACTGTAGGCAAACCAATATCGTATGGTTCTCCAAAGTTAAATCCAGTTATATCAAGATTAATTAAACTTTGTTGTTCATCATATTGTATTTTAGAGTTGTAAACAATACCTTCTTTTCTATTAATTTTATTTGATTTTGAAAAGATACCATTTAAAAAGAGCTTTAATGTGGATGATGATACACCTTCTTTAATATGAACTGATATGTTATTGCCTTGGAAATCAATCATAGTAGCTTCATCGTTAAAAGTTGCACTTAATAACTTGTGTGGATCAGTTTTAGAAAAATATGTTTTTAAACCATCACAATAGTAATTAACAACTGGTTCTGATTCTAAACAACCAAATGATGTAGGATACAATTGTTCATTAATAAGTTTACATTTGACAAGCTCCATTATATAACTATCTGATATAATATCATCAATTGTAATCGATATGTTTGAAGATATTTCAATTGATTCTACTTTAAATTTAATTTGGTAATGATCTATTACTTGACACTCTTTTTCTATACCATTATATGTAATATTGCACAATGATGAATTTGTACCAAAATTAACACCATAAAGCACAACAGTATTTATTGGATCATTATATTCGACATTATTCTTTAAAACTTTTGGTTTTGCATATGAGTAATCTATTGTAACATTTTTATTTGCAAATTTTATAGTTGCTTGTTTTGTACCAGTACCAGGTATAACATTAAAAGAGTATGTGTTGTTTACTTTAGTTCCGATTGATTTTGAATTTTGAATTTTGAATAATGGATTGAAAGAATTGCTTTTATAATATTTACAATCATAATATGAAAGTAAAACTATTAATGGCGTTTTAGAATCTGTAGATGGTGGCGATATAATTTCAACATTTGAATTTGCATTAATAGTATATTCATTTGATTTTAAACCATTTACAACTAATTGAACAATTGCACTCCCACAAAAGAATGGAATCTTGAATACCGATTCAGTTTCATCAGTTTGTATGGATAATGGTAATATTATTAGTTTAATATTACCATCATATGTTACAATAACTTGTGTAGAATTATCATTATAACTACCATGGTATTTACCTTGTATTGTAAAGATGGAACCATTTTGTGTGACACTTGAAATAACAGGTTTTGCATATTCATAAATTAGGTTATTTATACTGCATATATTATTTACACACACTTGAATTGTATTTTGATTATTATCAACTCCTTTTGGTAATATACATTTTATAAAGGTTAAATTGCTAGGTGGAATAAAGTTACATAATTTGCCGAAAATTGTGATATTAAGATCGTTTTGGTCTTTTCGTGATAAAAGTTGTGTACCAGTAATTTCAACAATACCTTCATTATACTTTGTAGCATTTGTGGAATATGAGGCTGGGTATGGTGGTATTTGTATTGTATTATTTGTATAAAGCGAATCAATATTAATTGAAATATTTAGTTCTTGAGTGTATATTGATGAATAGCTTAATACCATTTCTTCATAACCAATTGATGTGATATCACTTTCTTTTAAAGATGAACCATTTATATATACATATACTATGGTTCTCTCTCTAACTCCATATTTGGAATTATAAAAATTATCACCTTTAATTGTCAGATGGTTATTTGTGGTATTATAATATACTGATGAGATCAATGGACTTTGAAATGACAAGTCATAGCAATTTTGTTCATCGGAATCTAAACAAAATTTAAATTTACCATAACCTGGTGGAAAAGTAATTGATAGAAAGTTTGGATTATAGTTTGGATCATCATATTCACCAGCAACAGTTACATTTTGATAAAAATCTTTTGATTTAAAAAGTGCCACTTTTAAATCATTAATTCCCAATCTCATGAACTCTCCAGTTACATTAATAACCCCACCCTTTGTTGGAGGTTTATTTAAAAATGTTACATTGTATGGAGGAAACAAACATCTTTTTATGGAGTATGCCTGAAAGCCACATTCGGTTTTATTTGTTGTACCATCAAGTACACAAGCACTTGCTGCGGACCCATAGTATTTTTTACTATCCATAGTTGCTACATAGGTAATTCTGTCAAAAATATAATTATGAAACTCGGGATCGGAGAATTTAGACCAGGTAAAATTAAGATTTAAATATGGAATTTTTAAATATGGATCTTTATAAATGGTTATATTAAGTGGAACACGGTCATATAATCCAGTAAAATCAACAACTATTTTTCCATATGAAGTTTTAACATCTAAAAAATTTAATTTTAATATTTAAAAAAATAAAATATAATTTATAAAAATCTAAAACTTACGATAACCAAAGCAAATTGACAAATGAATCAAAAACACCAAAATTACTATTTTATTTTTATCTTTAAACATTTAAAAAACTATCCAATAGTAAAATTTTTTAATATTTTATCTTTATTAAAAAAAACATGTAAAAAAAAACCAAATAAAAAAAACAAATATAAAAAAACAATTAAAAAAAAAAAAAAAAAATAATAACTTATTTGTTTTATTTTAAATCTATTCCCAAATAATGAAGCTCAATTAAAAAAAAATTTATATACTAATTAAGATATATATTATTAATAAAAACATAATTAGTATATAAATTTTTTTTTTTTAATTGATAATTATATTTTATATATAAAAAAAAAGTGTGAAAAAAAGTTTTTTTAGTGTGAAAAAAAAGTGTGGGTGGGTGAATTTTTTTTTTTAATATATAATTATTGAATAAAATTTGAACTTAACTGTGATACCAATATCATCATATATTTGGAATGGGTGTTTGTAAACTTTCCCATTTGTTATTATTAATAATATATTTATTTTTTTATATATACATTTTTTTTTTTACATTTCCACCATCTTTAGATGAAACTGATGTGATTCCTTCAATTTTTGGTTCATTTGTAATTTGAAAATTTACTTCTTTTATATCAGAATCACATATTTCCAAAACGATATCCCACATGCCACAATATAATATTTGAGGAATTTCAAAATAGGAGATTTCTTGTTGCAATTTTGTATAGTTGTTAAATTCTTTAGTTGAAATGGTGTTCTTGGAATCAAAAGGGCCAGTAATTTTTAATTTTGGTTTATAAATATTTGAACCAACAAGTTTAATTTTATTATTTGATCCTTTTTAATTTTGGTTTTTTATAACTACCAAAAAAAGGGGTGTATTCATATACTATTTTGATTTCGCCGCACCCTGGAGGGAAATTTTCAACAACATATTTCTTTATAGGGTGCCCCGTTAGTTTCTGGTATTGAATATAATGTAAGTGGATTGGTAACACTATTTGGTTATAATTTTGGAAGAGATCTAAACAAAATATCCATAGTATCTGGAGAAACACAAATTAAAATTTCAAATGTTAACGATTCGTGTTTGCAATTTATGACACCCAAATTACTTCATGGACTTCACTATTTGGATATAACTGTTGGAATACCAGATCATCAAAATATACAGAAACAATATGAATTTGCTGTTAAACCCGTAATTTTAAAAATAAACTCAATCCCTATAAGTGGAGGTGAAGTTACAATATATGGCAACTACCTTAGCCCAAAAGCTGCTATTTCATTTAGATCTCCAAGAGGAACTCCATCCGGTATTCCATGTAACAACATAACCATATATGAAGATAATACAATATTAAAATGTAATGTTACCGGTATTTCAGGTCAAGAAATTAAACTAGTTGGTATTGGTGAAAGAAGAATCACATCAGGACACAATCATGAAATTTTCATGAGCATTAAAGGTAGAAATGCAATAAATCCAGACAATATTACATTTTCATTTTACCTACCAACTGTTTATGGATCTCCCGGTAAAAATGATAATCGTTTAATAACAATTTTTGGTGATAATTTCAATAGAATTGGTCTAAGGAACAATGAAGATGGCCTAGCGTACTAAAGGGTTTTGAAGTCATTACCTGTTTACTAAATTCTGTGGATAAAAATCAAAAAACTGAATATCAAAATAAAACTTTTGATATTTATGTTACAGTTGATGGTCAAACTGCAGTATTAAAAAACAACTTTACATAAAACTGTAATTATAATATTATATAAAAAAGTATATTTATTGAACAACTTATTAGTTTTTTATTTCTATTTAGTTAAAGAGGAACCCCCTGTTCCCAAGGAATCTAAAAAATTATCAATAACAATTCCTGCAACGGTTATAATCAGCTTTAACCTTATTGGTTTATTATTGTCCAAAAAGTGGAAAGGTATTGCAGATGGCTTTCCTTCAGGTGTTTGTAAAATGATATTGTGTTATTTAAGTAGGTGGTAAAAATAAGATATTAAACAACAAAATAAAATCGGGTTATAATACAGAAATATCTAACATATAAATATAATAAATAAATAAATTATATTATTTTTTATTCTAAAAAAATTTTATTTTACTATTTTTTTTTTTTTATAATTTCTTTTTTCTATTTTTTATTATTTTTAATTTTTTTCTTTTTTTGTGTTTTCAATTTTGTTTTGATGGTGTCTCCAAACACCATATACACTACCAGCAAAAAGTAAAGTTAACCCAATTGATAATGTAGTTGCTAATGCAATGGTTTTTGTTTTTTTCTTATTATCTTTGGCTGGTATATGTTCGATATTATTAAATGACGAATAGATTATATTATTACCTAATTTAAGTGTAAATGGAATCGTAAGAGTTGTATTACTACTTTCTTTATCTTCTAATATAAGATCTTTGTTAAATATATGTGGTAGAGTTAATTGACATGTAATTATATCGATTGTACAGTTTTTGTTATACTTTGTACCATGGTATAACATTGAACAGTTTTTATTTGCAAAAGTTGTATTATAAACTGTAGGCAAACCAATATCGTATGGTTCTCCAAAGTTAAATCCAGTTATATCAAGATTAATTAAACTTTGTTGTTCATCATATTGTATTTTAGAGTTGTAAACAATACTTTCTTTTCTATTAATTTGATTTGATTTAGAAAAGATTCCAATTAAAAAGAGCTTTAATGTGGATGATGATATACCTTCTTTAATATGAACTGATATGTTATTGCCTTGGAAATCAATCATAGTAGCTTCATTGTTAAAAGTTGCACTTAATAACTTGTTTGGATCAGTTTTAGAAGAGTATGTTTTTAAATCATCACAATAGTAATTAACAACTGGTTCTGATTCTAAACAACCAAATGATGTAGGATACAATTGTTCATTAATAAGTTTACATTTGACAAGCTCCATTATATAACTATCTGATATAATACCATCAATTGTAATCGATATGTTTGAAGATATTTCAATTGATTCTACTTTAAATTTAATTTGATAATGGTCTATTACTTGACACTCTTTTTCTATACCATTATATGTAATATTGCACAATGATGAATTTGTACCAAAATTAGCACCATAAAGTATAACAGTATTTATTGGATCATTATATTCAACATTATGCTTTAAAACATTGGGTTTTGCATATGAGTACTCTATTGTAACATTTTTGTTTGCAAATGTTATGGTTGCTTGTTTTGTACCAGTACCAGGTATAACATTAAAAGAGTATGTGTTGTTTACTTTAGTTCCAATTGTTTTCGAATTTTGAATTTTGAATATTGGATTAAAAGTATTACTTTTATAATATTTACAATCATAATATGAAAGTAAAACTATTAATGGCGTTTTAGAATCTGTAGATGGTGGCGATATAATTTCAACATTTGAATTTGCATTAATAGTATATTCATTTGATTTTAAACCATTTACAACTAATTGAACAACAGCACTTCCACAAAAGAATGGAATCTTGAATACCGATTCAGTTTCATCAGTTTGTATGGATAATGGTAATATAATTTGTTTTATATTACTATCATATGTCACAATAACTTGTGTAGAATTATCATTATAACTACCATGGTATTTACCTTGTATTGTAAAGATAAAACCATTTTGTGTGACACTAGAAATAATGGGCTTTGCATATTCATAAATTAGGTTATTTATACTGCATATATTATTTACACACACTTGAATTGTATTTTGATTATTATCAACTCCTTTTGGTAATCTACATTTTATATAGGTTAAATTGCTAGGTGGAATAAAGTTACATAATTTGCCGAAAATTGTAATTTTTAAATCGTTCTGTTCTTTTTGAGATAAAAGTTGAGTACCAGTAATTTCAACAATACCTTCATTATACTTTGTAGCATTTGTGGAATATGAGGCTGGGTATGGTGGTATTTGTATTGTATTATTTGTATAAAGCGTATCAATAAAAATTGAAATATTTAGTTCTTGAGTGTATATTGAGGAATAGTTTAAAACCATTTCTTCATAACCATTAGGTGATATATCACTTTCTTTTAAAGGTGAACCATTAATATATACAAATATTACGGTAGGCATAATATGCCCTTCTGTGGTATTATAAAAATTATCACCTTTAATTGTTAAATGCTGATTTGTGGTATTATAATATACTGATGAGATCGATGGACTTTGAAATGACCAGTCATAGCATTGTGTTTCATCGATATCTAAACAAAATTCAAATTTTCCATAACCACGTGGAAATGTAATTGATAGAAAGTTTGGATTATAGTTTGGATCATCATATTCACCGGCAACAGTTACATTATGATAAAATTCTCCTGATTTAAAAAGTGCTACTTTCAAATCACCAGTTCCGAATCTCATGAACTCGCCCGTGACATTTATAACCCCACCCTTTGTTGGAGGTTTATTTAAAAACGTTACATTATATGAATGAAACAAACATCTATTTACTGAGAATGACTGATAGCCACATTCGGTTTTCTTTGTTTTACCATCATGTATACAAGCATCTGCTGCGGACCCATAGTATTTTTTACTATCCATCGTTGCCACATAACTAATTCTGTCAAAAGTATAATTTGAAAACTCTGGATCGGAGAATTTAGACCAAGTAAAATTAAAAGTTAAATATGGAATTTTAAAATATGGATCTTTATAAATTGTAATATTAAGTGGAACACGGTCATATAATCCAGAAAAGTCAACAACTATATTTCTATATGAAGAACGAACATCTAAAATTTTTAAATTAAAATTATAAATTTATTATTTAAAAAAATAAAATATATTTTTAAAGATTCTAAAACTTACGATAACCAAAGCAAATTGATAAATGAATCAAAAACACCAAAACTATTATTTTATTTTTTTCTTTAAACATATTTTTTTAAAAACTATCCAATAATAAATCTGTATAATATGGTATCTTAAAAAAACAAAAAAAAAAAAAACAAGTAAAAATTAAAAAAAAATTACAAATAAAAAAAAAAAATAATTACAAATTTGTTTTTTTAAATCAGTTCCTAAATAATGAAGCTCAATATAAAAATAACAATTTATTTGATAATTATAATTTCACATATTAAAAAAAGTTGTTTTAGTGTGAAAAAAAAGTGTGGGTGGGTGTATTTAGGGTGAATTTTTTTTTATTTTTAATTTTGCAATAAATTTAAACTTAAGAGTGATATCTATTTATATACTTCTATTTTGAAAAATATATCCTCACTTTGCAGTTTTAAAGAAACTATAATATTATGTAATAAACAGAAATCTCTATATATAAACAAAATAAATAAATAAATTATATTATTTTTTATTCTAAAAACATATTATTAAACTATTTTTTTTTTTTTGAACATTATTTTTTATTTCTATTTTTTTTTATTATTTTTTAATTTTTTTTTGTGTTTTCAATTTTGTTTTGATGGTGTCTCCAAACACCATATACACCACCAGCAAAAAGTAAAGTTAATCCAATTGATAATGTAGTTGCTAATGCAATAGTTTTTGTTTTTTTCTTATTATCTTTGGCTGCTAAATGTTCAATATTATTAAATGACGAATAGATTGTATTATTACCTAATTTAAGTGTAAATGGAATCATAAGAGTTGTATTACTACTTTCTTTATCTTCTAATATAAGATCTTTGTTAAAGTTATGTGGTAAAGTTAATTGACATGTAATTATATCGATTGTACAGTTTTTGTTATACTTTGTGCCATGGTATAACATTGAACAGTTTTTAGTTGCAAAAGTTGTATTATAAACTGTAGGCAAACCAATATCGTATGGTTCTCCAAAGTTAAATCCAGTTATATCAAGATTAATTAAACTTTGTTGTTCATCATATTGTATTTTAGAGTTGTAAACAATACCTTCTTTTCTATTAATTTTATTTGATTTTGAAAAGATACCATTTAAAAAGATCTTTAATGTGGATGATGAACCTTCTTTAATATGAACTGATATGTTATTGCCTTGGAAATCAATCATAGTAGCTTCATTGTTAAAAGTTGCACTTAATAACTTGTTTGGATCAGTTTTAGATGAATATGTTTTTAAACCATCACAATAGTAATTAACAACTGGTTCTGATTCTAAACAACCAAATGATGTAGGATACAGTTGTTCATTAATAAGTTTACATTTAACAAGCTCCATTATATAACTATCTGATATAATACCATCAATTGTAATCGATATGTTTGAAGATATTTCAATTGATTCTACTTTAAATTTAATTTGGTAATGGTCTATTACTTGACATTCTTTTTCAATACCATTATATGTAATATTGCACAATGATGAATTTGTACCAAAATTAGCACCATAAAGTATAACAGTATTTATTGGATCATTATATTCGACACTATGTTTTAAAACGTTGGGTTTTGCATATGAGTACTCTATTGTAACATCTTTGTTTGCAAATGTTATAGTTGCTTGTTTTGTACCAGTACCAGGTATAACATTAAAAGAGTATGTGTTGTTTACTTTATTTCCAATTGATTTTGAATTTTGAATTTTGAATAATGGATTGAAAGAATTACTTTTATAATATTTACAATCATAATATGAAAGTAAAACAATTAATGGCGTTTTAGAATCTGTAGATGGTGGCGATATAATTTCAACATTTGAATTTGCATTAATAGTATATTCATTTGATTTTAAACCATTTACAAATAATTGAACAATTGCACTTCCACAAAAGAATGGAATCTTGAATACCGATTCAGTTTCATCAGTTTGTATGGATAATGGTAATATTATTTGTTTTATATTATTATCATATGTCACAATAACTTGTGTAGAATTATCATTATAACTACCATGGTATTTACCTTGTATTGTAAAGATAGAACCATTTTGTTTGACACTTGAAATAACAGGTTTTGAATATTCATAAATTAGGTTATTTATACTGCATATATTATTTACACACACTTGAATTGTATTTTGATTATTATCAACTCCTTTTGGTAATGTACATTTGATATAGGTTAAATTGCTAGGTGGAATGATGTTACATAGTTTGCCAAAAATTGTGATTTTAAGATCGTTTTGGTCTTTTTGTGATAAAAGTTGAGTACCAGTAATTTCAACAATACCTTCATTATACTTTGTAGCATTAGTGGAATATGAGGCTGGGTATGGTGGTATTTGTATTGTATTATTTGTATAAAGCGATTCAATAAATATTGAAATATTTAGTTCTTGAGTGTATATTGACGAATATTTTAAAACCATTTCTTCATAACCGATTGATGTGATATCACTTTCATTTAAAGGTGAACCATTTATATATACAAATACTGTGGTAGTCAATCTACGTCCAATAGTGGAATTATAAAAATTATCACCTTTAATTGTTAAATGCTGATTTGTGGTATTATAATATACTGATGAGATCGATGGACTTTGAAATGAATCTCCATAGCAATAATCTTGATTGTAATCTAAACAAATTTCAAATTTACCATAACCTGGTGGAAAAGTAATTGAAAGAAAGTTTGGATTATAGTTTGGGTCATCATATTCCCCGGCAACATATATATTTTGATAAAAAACATGTGATTTTAAAAATACCACATTCATATCACCAACTCCCAATCTCATGAACTCTCCAGTTACATTTACAACACCACCCTTTGTTGGAGGACTACTTAAAAACGTTACATTGTATGGTTCAAACAAACATTTATCTATTCCGTAATTTCTATACCCACATATGGTTTTATTTGTTTTAAAATCAATTACACAAGCACTTGCTGCGGACCCATAGTATTTTTTACTTTCCATAGTTGCCTCTGTAATAACTCTATCAAAAGTATAATTAAGATTCTCGGGATCGGAGAATTTAGACCAAGTATAATTAAGAGTTAAATATGGAATTTTAAGAAGTGGATCTTTATAAATGGTTACATTAAGTGGAACTTTTTCATACAATGGGGCAAAGTCAACAATTACTTTTCTATATGTAGAATGAATATCTAATTTTTTTAAATTAAATTATATTTTTAATATAAAAAAACAAAATATAGTTTAAAGATTGTAAAACTTACTAACACCAAAGCATATTGATAAATGAACCAAAAACACCAAAATTACTATTTTATTTTTTTCTTTTAACATATTTTTATAAACTATACAATAGTAAAATTGTTTAATATTAGATCTTAATTTAAAAAAAAAAAATAAAAAAAAAACAAATAAAAAAACAAGTAAAAAAAAACAAATAAAAAAATAATAACAAATTTGTTTTATTTTAATACATTTAAATCAGTTCCCAAATAATGAAGCTCAATAGAAAAATAACAATTTTTATATACTAATAAAAATATTAATAATTATAATTTTACATATAAAAAAAGTGTTTTTAGTGTGAAAAATAGTGTGAGTGGGTGTATTTAGGGTGAAGTTTTATAAATATAATTTTTGCAATAAAATTTGAACTTAACTGTGATATATATTTATATTTATATGTATATATATTCCTATAATCAATTAAAAATATATCTTCACTTTATAGTTAAAAAGAACCTATAATATCATGTAATAATACAGAAATATAAAAAAAACTAATAAATAAATTTAAATGTTTTAAAAATAATAATTAAATTTTTTTATTAATTTTTTTTTTTAAAAACATAATTTATTATTTTTTTTGTTTTTTTGAACATTATTTCTTATTTCTATTTTTTTTTTTTATTTTTTAATTTTTTTCTTTTTTTGTTTTTTCAATTTTGTTTTGATGGTGTCTCCAAACACCATATACACTGCCAGCAAAAAGTAAAGTTAATCCAATTGATAATGTAGTTGCTAATGCAATGGTTTTTGTTTTTTTCTTATTATCTTTGGATGGTATATGTTCAATATTATTAAATGACGAATAGATTGTATTATTACCTAATTTAAGTGTAAATGGAATCGTAAGAGTTGTATTACTACTTTCTTTATCTTCTAATATAAGATCTTTGTTAAAGTTATGTGGTAGAGTTAATTGACATGTTATTATATCGATTGTACAGTTTTTGTTATTCTTTGTACTGTGGTATAAAATTGAACAGTTTTTAGTTGCAAAAGTTGTATTAAAAACTGTAGGCAAACCAACATCGTATGGTTCTCCAAAGTTAAATCCAGTTATATCAAGATTAATTAAACTTTGTTGTTCATCATATTGTATTTTAGAGTTGTAAACAATACTTTCTTTTCTATTAATTTGATTTGATTTTGAAAAGATACCATTTAAAAAGAGCTTTAATGTGGATGATGATACACCTTCTTTAATATGAACTGATATGTTATTGCCTTGGAAATCAATCATAGTAGCTTCATCGTTAAAAGTTGCACTTAATAACTTGTTTGGATTAGTTTTAGATGAATATGTTTTTAAACCATCACAAAAGTAATTAACTACTGGTTCTGATTTTAAACAACCAAATGATGTAGGATACAGTTGTTCATTAATAAGTTTACATTTAACTAGCTCCATTATATAACTATCTGATATAATACCATCAATTGTAATCGATATGTTTGAAGATATTTCAATTGATTCTACTTTGAATTTAATTTGGTAATGGTCTATTACTTGACACTCTTTTTCAATACCATTATATGTAATATTACACAATGATGAATCTGTACCAAAATTAGCACCATAAAGTATAACAGTATTTATTGGATCATTATATTCGATATTATGCTTTAAAACTTTTGGTTTTGCATATGAGTACTCTATTGTAACATCTTTGTTTGCAAATGTTATAGTTGCTTGTTTTGTACCAGTACCAGGTATAACATTAAAAGAATATGTGTTGTTTACTTTAGTTCCAATTGATTTTGAGTTTTGAGTTTTGAATATTGGATTAAAAGTATTACTTTTATAATATTTACAATCATAATATGAAAGTAAAACTATTAATGGCGTTTTAGAATCTGTAGATGGTGGAGATATAATTTCAACATTTGTATTTGCGTTAATAGTATATTCATTTGATTTTAAACCATTTACAACTAATTGAACAATTGAACTTCCACAAAAGAATGGAATCTTGAATACCGATTCAGTTTCATCAGTTTGTATGGATAATGGTAATATTATTTGTTTTATATTACTATCATATGTTACAATAACTTGTGTAGAATTATCATTATAACTACCATGGTGTTTACCTTGTATTGTAAAGATGGAGCCATTTTGTGTGACACTGGAAATAATGGGCTTTGAATATTCATAAATTAGGTTATTTATACTGCATATATTGTTTACACACACTTGAATTGTATTTTGATTATTATCAACTCCTTTTGGCAATGCACATTTAATATAGGTTAAATTGCTAGGTGGAATGATGTTACATAACTTGCCGAAAATTGTAATTTTAAGATGGTTTTGGTCTTTTTGTGATAAAAGTTGTGTACCAGTAATTTCAACAATACCTTCATTATACTTTGTAGCATTTGTGGAATATGAGGATGGGTATGGTGGTATTCGTATTGTATTATTTGTATAAAGCGAATCAATATTAATTGAAATATTTAGTTCCTGAGTGTATATAGATGAATATTTTAAAACCATTTCTTCATAACCAATTGATGTGATATCACTTTCATTTAAAAGTGAACCATTTATATATACAAATACTATGGTAGTCTTTCTACGTCCTTGAGTTGCATTATAAAAATTATCACCTTTTATTGTTAGATGATGATTTGTGGTATTATAATATACTGATGAGATCGATGGACTTTGAAATGACAAATCATAGCAATATTCTTGATAGTAATCTAAACAAATTTGAAATTCACCATAACCAGGTGGAAAAGTAATTGATAGAAAGTTTGGGTCATAGTTTGGATCATCATATTCACCGGCAACAGTTATATTTTGATAAAAATTAGGTGATCTTAAAAATACCTTTTTCATATCACCAGCCCCGAATCTCATGAACTCTCCTGTTACATTTACAACACCACCTTTTGTTGGAGGACTATTTAAAAACGTTACATTGTATGGAGGAAACAAACATTTAACTGTGTCGTAATTTCTATACCCACACTCGGTTTTATTTGTTTCACCATTAAATACACAAGCACTTGCTGCGGATCCATAGTATTTTTTACTATCCATTGTTGCTTCTAAAGTAACTCTGTCAAAAGTAAAATTGAAAAACTCGGGATCGGAGAATTTAGACCAAGTATAATTAAGACTTAAATATGGAATTTTAAAATATGGATCTTTATAAATGGTTACATTAAGTGGAATGCAGTCATATAAACCATTAAAGTCGATAACCATTCTTTTATATGAAGATTTAAAATCTAAAAATTTTAAATTAAATTATAATTTTAATATTAAAGAAAAAATATATTTTAAATAAAAAACTTACGATAACCAAAGCAAATTGACAAATGAATTAAAAACACCAAAATTATAATTTTATTTTTTTCTTTAAACATATTTTTTTAAAACTGTCCAATGATAAATTGTTTTATATTGTGCCTTGAATAAAAAAAAAAAAAAAACAAGTAAAAAAAAAAACAAATAAAAAAATAATAACAAATTTGTTTTTTTAAATCAGTTCTCTAATAATGAAGCTCAATAGAAAAATAACAATTTTTATATACTAATAAAAATATTAATAATTATAATTTTACATATAAAAAAAGTGTTTTTAGTGTGAAAAATAGTGTGAGTGGGTGTATTTAGGGTTAATTTTTATAAATATAATTTTTGCAATAAAATTTGAACTTAACTGAGATATATGTTTATGTATTTATATTCCTATAATCAATTAAAAATATATCTTCTCTTTATAGTTAAAAAGTACCTATAATATCTTGTAATAATACAGAAATATATATCTTATATAAAAAAAATAAATAAATAAATTTAATTATTATTTTTAAAACATAATTTATTATTTTTTTTTTTTTTTTTTTTTTTTGAACATAATTTCTTATATTATTTCTTATTTCTATTATTTTTTTATTTTTTTTAATTTTTTTCTTTTTTTTTGTTTTCAATTTTGTTTTGATGGTGTCTCCAAACACCATATACACTACCAGCAAAAAGTAACGTCAATCCAATTGATAATGTAGTTGCTAATGCAATGGTTTTTGTTTTCTTTTTATTATCTTTGGCTGGTATATGTTCAATATTATTAAATGACGAATAGATTGTATTATTACCTAATTTAAGTGTAAATGGAATCGTAAGAGTTGTATTACTACTTTCTTTATCTTCTAATATAATATCTTTGTTAAAGCTATGTGGTAGAGTAAATTGACATGTAATTATATCGATTGTACAGTTTTTGTTATACTTTGTACCATGGTATAACATTGAACAGTTTTTAGTTGCAAAAGTTGTATTATAAACTGTAGGCAAACCAATATCGTATGGTTCTCCAAAGTTAAATCCAGTTATATCAAGATTAATTAAACTTTGTTGTTCATCATATTGTATTTTAGAGTTGTAAATAATACCTTCTTTTCTATTAATTTGATTTGATTTTGAAAAGATACCATTTAAAAAGATCTTTAATGTGGATGATGATATACCTTCTTTAATATGAACTGATATGTTATTGCCTTGGAAATCAATCATAGTAGCTTCATCGTTAAAAGTTGCACTTAATAACTTGTTTGGATCAGTTTTAGATGAATATGTTTTTAAACCATCACAATAGTAATTAACAACTGGTTCTGATTCTAAACAACCAAATGATGTAGGATATAATTGTTCATTAATAAGTTTACATTTAACAAGCTCCATTATATAACTATCTGATATAATACCATCAATTGTAATCGATATGTTTGAAGATATTTCAATTGATTCTACTTTAAATTTTATTTGGTAATGGTCTATTACTTGACATTCTTTTTCTATACCATTATATGTAATATTGCACAATGATGAATTTGTACCAAAATTAGCACCATAAAGCATAACAGTATTTATTGGATCATTATATTCGATATTATGCTTTAAAACTTTTGGTTTTGCATATGAGTACTCTATTGTAACATCTTTGTTTGCAAATGTTATATTTGCTTGTTTTGTACCAGTACCAGGTATAACTTTAAAAGAGTATGTGTTGTTTACTTTAGTTCCAATTGATTTCGAATTTTGAATTTTGAATAATGGATTAAAAGTATTATTTTTATAATATTTACAATCATAATATGAAAGTAAAACTATTAATGGCGTTTTAGAATCTGTAGATGGTGGCGATATTATTTCAACATTTGTATTTGCATTAATAGTATATTCATTTGATTTTAAACCATTTACAAATAATTGAACAATTGCACTTCCACAAAAGAATGGAATCTTGAATACCGATTCAGTTTCATCAGTTTGTATGGATAATGGTAATATTATTTGTTTTATATTACCATCATATGTTACAATAACTTGTGTAGAATTATCATTATAACTACCATGGTATTTACCTTGTATTGTAAAGATGGAACCATTTTGTGTGACACTGGAAATAATGGGTTTTACATAATCATAAATAATGTCATTTGTACTGCATATATTGTTTACACACACTTGAATTGTATTTTGATTATTATCAACTCCTTTTGGCAATGCACATTTAATATAGGTTAAATTGCTAGGTGGAATGATGTTACATAACTTGCCGAAAATTGTAATTTTAAGATCGTTTTGGTCTTTTTGTGATAAAAGTTGAGTACCAGTAATTTCAACAATACCTTCATTATACTTTGTAGCATTTGTGGAATATGAGGATGGGTATGGTGGTATTTGTATTGTATTATTTGTATAAAGCGAATCAATATTAATTGAAATATTTAGTTCTTGAGTGTATATTGATGAATATTTTAAAACCATTTCCTCATAACCAATTGATGTGATATCACTTTCATTTAAAAGTGAACCATTTATATATACAATTACTATGGTAGTCTTTCTAGGTCCTTGAGTTGCATTATAAAAATTATCACCTTTAATTGTTAGATGATGATTTGAGGTATTATAATATACTGATGAGATCGATGGACTTTGAAATGACAATTCATAGCACATTAGTTGATTGTAATCTAAACATATTTTAAATTTACCATAACCACGTGGAAAAGTAATTGATAGAAAGTTTGGATTATAGTTTGGGTCATCATATTCACCGGCAACAGTTACATTTTGATAAAAAACAGATGATTTTAAAAAAGCCACTTTCGTATCACCAACTCCGAATCTCATGAATTCTCCAGTTACATTTATAACACCTCCCTTTGTTGGAGGTTTATTTAAAAAAGTTACATTGTATGGTTCAAACAAACAATCATATATTGTCGATGATTTATAGCCACATTCGGTTTTATTTGTTTTAAGATCAATTACACAAGCATCTACTGCAGACCCATAGTATTTTTTACTATCCATTGTTGCTTCATAGGTAATTCTGTCAAAAATATAATTATGATACTTGGGATTGGGGAATTTTGACAAAGTAAAATTAAGATTTAAATATGGAATTTTAAAATATGGATCCTTATAAATGGTTACATTAAGTGGAACACGTTCATATAATCCAGTAAAGTCAGCAATTATTTTTCCATATGTAGACTCAACATCTAAAATCATTTAAATTAAAAAAAAAAATTAATATTTAAAAAAAAATTAATATTTAAAAAAAATATAATTAAAGAATCTAAAACTTACGATAACCAAAGCAAATTGACAAATGAACCAAAAACACCAAAATTACTATTTTATTTTTTTCTTTAAACATATTTTTTTAAAAACTATCCAATAGTATAATTTTTTAATATTGTATATTTATTAAAAAAAAACAAATAAAAAAAAAAAACAGCCAAAAAAAAACACAGCCAAAAAAATAATTAAAAAAAAAAAATAAAAAAAATAATTTCAAATTTGTTTTTTTTTAAATCAGTTATCAAATAATGAAGCTCAATAAAAAAATAACAATTTTTATATATTAATAATTATAATTTTACATATAAAAAAATAATAACAAATTTGTTTTTTTTTAAATCATTTCCCAAATAATGAAGCTCAATAAAAAAATAACAATTTTATATATTAATAATTATAATTTTACATATAAAAAAAAGTGTTTTTAGTGCGAAAAAAAAAGTGTGAGTGGGTGAATTTAGGGTGAAATTTTTTTTTTATATTAATTTGGGCAATAAAATTTGAACTTAATAGTGATACTAATGTTGTCATAGATGTGTTTGTGAACTATACAAATTGTTTTTATTAACAATATATTTATTTTTATTTAAATTTTTTTTTTTTTTATTAAAAAAATAATAAAAAAAAATTTATACATTTGTTATTTATTAATTTTGATTTACCTATTTTTTATTACTTATTTTTTTATAATCATAATCAAAAATGAAATTAATTATATATATAATTATTTTCCTTTATTTTATTCAAAATATATCTTCACAGTGCGTCGATGAAAATCAAATAATAAAATGCGATCAAAATGACACATGCAATTTTCTTATCTTTAAAGATTTTTCAAATAAAACCTTAATAAACTATGAAGCTAATTTTAATGATACCAAATTAAAAGAAATAGACCTTCTAAACCTTCCAAATGGCTACCTATACTATGACTGTTCATGCGTTTTAGTTAAAAAAAATCCAAAAATCATATCAATAGACCCTGTTGATACTAATGGAGGCAATTTATATTTTGATGGATTTTTTTTTTATGATGAAAATTTAAATAAAATCCAAGTAGATATATCATCTGAAAATTTATATGTCCCTAATTTAAATTACATCTACAATAATCAAATAAAGAAATTTGTCATTGAAAATTTCCCTCCAGGGTGCGGCCAATTCAATTTAATATATGGAAAAAATTCTTTTCTTGGTAGTTATAAAAAGCCTATAGTTGCTGACTTTAAAAAAGAAGGATCAAAGAATAAAATATTACTTGTTGGTTCAAATCTTTACAACCCAAAATTAAAAATTACTGGCCCATTTGATTCCACAGACACCATTTCAACTAAAGAATTTAACACATCCACAGACCCGCTACAAGAAATCTCATATTTTGAAGTTCCTCAAATATTATATTGTGGCATGTGGGATATCGTTTTGGAAATATGTAATTCTGATATAAAGGAAGCAAATTTTCAAATTACAAATGAACCAAAAATTGAAGGAATCACCTCAGTTTCATCAAAAGAAGGTGGAAATGTAACTATTAATGGAATAAATCTATATTCAAGGGCATTTGAAAATTCCACTAATAAATTATCAGGATATCGCATTACTCTTCCATATAATAAAAATTGTAATGTAATTGAAGCAATTCCGGAAAAAGGTTTATTAATATGTAATATGGAACCATCAAAAGAAAATGAAAAAAAAAAAAATTTAAATTTGGTGCTAACAATTGATGGAAAATATAGTACCAACATTACTTTTTCTTATGAAAGCCCATCTATATCATATGTAAACCAAACAACTTTTCCTTTAAATGGTGAAGCTCAATTTACTATTATTGGTAAATATTTAGATGACCAATCAATAACAATGGTTTCAGTTATGATCCCTGATAAAACTTTTAATATTACAGAACATAATTGCTCTATAATTAGTAAAGACGAAAATAAAATGGTCGTTAATGTTCCACTTAATGCTTACCCTGGATATATCGTTATTTTTTCTAAAGATGATAATGAAATAGTAAAATCAAATGTAGGCCATCTTTCATTTTTACCAATAATAAAAAACATCTCAACATCAAATACAACTGGTCAAATAGTTACAATTACTGGTGTTTCAGTTCATACTAAAAAAATTGAAGGATCATCAACTGTAAATTTACCTATAAGCATATATGTTGGTAGTGGTGAAAATATTGCAAAGTGTAAAAATCCAAATAGTAATGATGGTATTCATATTGAATGTTTATTGGAACCAGGAGTTGGTAAGGACTGGCCATTATCAGTTAGCATTGATAAGTACACAATAGTAGAGAAAAACCTTTTCAGTTACAATAATCCGTTAGTTTCTGGTATTGAATATAATGTAAGTGGATTGGTAACACTATTTGGTTATAATTTTGGAAGAGATCTAAACAAAATATCCATAGTATCTGGAGAAACACAAATTAAAATTTCAAATGTTAACGATTCGTGTTTGCAATTTATGACACCCAAATTACTTCATGGACTTCACTATTTGGATATAACTGTTGGAATACCAGATCATCAAAATATACAGAAACAATATGAATTTGCTGTTAAACCCGTAATTTTAAAAATAAACTCAATCCCCATCAGTGGAGGTGAAGTTACAATATATGGAAAATATCTTAGCCCAAGAGCTGCTATTTCATTTAGATCTCCAAGAGGAACTCCATCCGGTATTCCATGTAACAACATAACCATATATGAAGATAATACAATATTAAAATGTAATGTTACCGGTATTTCAGGTCAAGAAATTAAACTAGATGGTATTGGTGAAAGAAAAACCACATCAGGACACAATCATGAAATTTTCATGAGCATTAAAGGTAGAAATGCAATAAATCCAGACAATATTACATTTTCATTTTACCCACCAACTGTTTATGGATCTCCTGGTAAAAGTGAAAATCGTTTAATAACAATTTTTGGTGAAAATTTCAATAGAATTGGTCTAAAAATTTTTATAGGTAAGGAACAATGTAAATGGCCCAGTGTTCTAAAGGGTTATGAAGTAATTACCTGTTTTCTAGACTCTGTTGACAAAAATCAAAAAGCTGAATACCAAAATAAAACTTTTGGTATTTATGTTACAGTTGACGGGCAAACTGCAGAATTGGAAAACAATTTTACATATTACTGTAATTATAATATTATATAAAAAAGTATATTTATTGAACAACTTATTAATTTTTTATTTCTATTTAGTTAAAGAGGAACCCCCAGTTCCCAAGGAAGCTGAAAAACTATCAATAACA
>NW_003519342.1:88095-208392 GCF_000190715.1 Dictyostelium purpureum
AGGATCCTATCTAAAAAAAAATAGAAATAATAACATAAACATACAAATTTCAATAATAGTAGCACAATCAACAGCAAATCTTACGATGAATTCAAGAGGCAATTAGATAATAATGCAAATTTAGCAGACCATAAATATAAAAAAAAAACAATGAAAGTATGTATGCCAAATCTACATTACACCTCAATTTACTGAAATTAACTTAAAAGAATTAATTTCAGAATCAGATTCAAAATATTACATGTCAGACAAAAGACAAAACAAAAAAAGAATGACTGTCTTAACAGACAAAATTGAAGTAACTTGAAAAATAATCAAAAATGGAGGAATAGTTATTGGCTCAAGAAAAATACAAATAAGAGCAAATAGAAACAAATATGATCTATTCGACTGGGAGCAAGAACCGAAAAAGAAATGAGTGAAATGGGAATAGAAATCCTAGCATATGATCATTCAAACTTAAATATCTATCTTACAGTTCTCGATAGAAATGGTATGATCCCACCACACACAACCTCAAACGGAAAATTTGAACTTAGAATCACAGAGAACAAAAATACAAAAAGTACCAAACCTAACCAACCTCAGGACAGTACGCCACACCAAGCTAATCAAGCTAATCAAGCTAATCAAATTAATCCAATTAATCCAATTAACCAAATTATTCAAAATCATCAGGACCTTCAAACTCACCAAGAACCTGACAAAGAAGACCCAACAGCTTTAGAAAAAACCGAAGAGAAAACACATCGACAAACTATAATGGATGACTTCTTCAAAGAAATGGACGAGCAGGAAGATGAACCATCCAACACTAGAATTGACCTAACAATCGGAGACAAAAACGAATTAGCAGAGGCTCAAGAACAAAAACCTATCGAGGAAGTAGAGGAAGTAGAGGTAGAGGAAGTAGAGGAAATAGAGAAAGTAGAGGAGGTAGAAGAGCCAATAATCGAAATAGAGGAAATAGAGGAAATAGAAGAGCCAATGATTGAAAAGGAGGACATCGAAAACTTCAGTCAACAAATAATTCTATTAGAAACACCAGCAAATTCTCAAATAGACCTCATAAAAGAAGAATCACCAGTTAAAGAAATCATAAACAAATCTAATGATGAATATAACAAATCAATGGAGAAACCACCAACAAAAATAAAAAGGTTAGCAACATTAAAATCAACTGGAATAATCCCAACCAATAATGGAAAGGTTATAAATTTCAACAATCCAACACCACCAAAATTACCACAAAACCATTGCTGCCCCCAAAGAAAAAAAATCATCACAACTGAAGAAAAGGTTAAGGAGTTTAATCTAAAACTCCAAAGCAAACAAAAATAATCTCATTAATCCACTAGAATGCACAGGGTATATCGACAAAAAAATCATTCGAGACTGCAATTTCAGTGCTAAATCTAAACAATACCCACCTAGATATTATCACAATGACAGAAACAAATTTAGAAAAGAGAAAGAAAAGAATATCTTAGGAAATAGAAATTACCATTCAGCACCAGCTGAAGGAAGGGCTCAAGTATATTACAAATAAACAGCAACAAACAAATAAAAACACAATTAATCAAAAGCAAAGAAGGAAGATTACTCATCACTCAAATACAAATAAATCAAACAACAATAAAAATAGCAACAGTTTATGCACCAGCATCATTAGAGGGTAGGAGACAAAAAAAAAGATTATACATCAAAAGAAATCTCAAATATCATGATCTAATAGACGTAGACATCCTGGTGGGTGACTTCAATATAAACAAAGAAGAATCAAGAATTAACAACCATTTGGTGGCAACAATTGAAAATGCAGGTCTAACAGAATGTATGTAATGTATTATCATCAAAATTCAATTAATTAATTAATTATAACTTAAATAGTCATTTAATCAAACAATTATAATAATTTGTAATGTAGATGGAGCTACTTTAGTTATAGATAAATAATAAATATAAATAATTCTAATAATCAAATAAATATACAATTCTTTGTTTGTGAAAACTAAAACCGAAAACTGAAAACTAAAAAATAAAATTTTATTTTTTAAATTTTTCAATTTTTTTATTTTTATTTTATTTTTAATTTTTAATTTTAAATAATAAATTATTTAAAATAAAGGAAAATATAAATATATTATTTAGTTTGAGATATAATTATAACTGTAATATTCATTTAATTCTAAAATGCATATGAATACATTACAAATTAATAATTTTAATAATTAAAAATAATTTAATTATAATCACTAGAAAGATTTTCAAAATAAAAAATTTCTGCGCATGCTGGGAATCGAACCCAGTTCGCATCCGTGGCAGGGATGCATCATACCACTAGACCACATGCGCAATCTGATGAAGAGCTGAATTATATGACCCCCATAAGTTTTGAACATATGTATTAATTTTTATAATAATAAACACAAAATAAAGATAAAATAAAATATAATAAAACCAAAATAAATATTTAAATTATATTTTAAAAAATATAATTAACCAATCTATATTAAAACTAAAAACTACTTATTATTATTATTTGTAAACTCTATAACTAAACTCTATTACTTCTTATTTTCTAAAATTATTTTATGAATTTTAATTTATACTGAAAAATATTATTTTTAAAAAAATTAAAATTAATTAAAATTTTTAATTTTAAAAATGTGTCAAAACTTGATGATAAATATAAAATAATATATGTGTGTCTTTTTCTAATAAATGTGATATATGTTTATGATTATTATAATAAATTTGAATTGATTTTAGAATTGTTGTTATATCACAAGGGTTAAAAATTGGTTATATTTTTTTTACTAAAAATCATTCCTTTTATTTTTAAATTATATTTACCATATTCATGGTTTTAAATGGAACACTAAAAAACTACACGAAAGGATCTGTTCTACATTATTTAAACAAAATTTTAAATAAAAGATTATGAATCGAAAATAAATTATTAATACTATTACTATTACTATTACTATTACTATTACTATTACTATTACTATTACTATTACTATTACTATTACTATTACTATTACTATTACTATTACTATTACCATCACTATTACCATTACTATTATGAATTAATAATAAAATCACTTTTGTCCTTTTTTTATTCTTTGTTTCTTTCTTTTTCTATTTCTTTTACCATTATGGTGTGGTTTCTTTTTAACACTGTTGTTTTTTTTATTTGATTATTATTATTATTACTATTTATTTCTTTTACTTTGTAATCTGTTTTGAATTTTCATTTGATTTTGATACTTTTGTTTCTTTGGTTACATTATTACCTTTTATGTTTACGATCTAAACTAAAAATATTAATTGATATACAAATATACCCCTACTATTATCATTATCTACTATTATACTCTTTCTATAATTTATAAAATAAACCGCTTTAAAAATTTTTTATTCTGTTATTCATTATTAATAAAAATAAAAACAAAAAATTAATAGAAACATCATATCTTTAATATAAGAATGATTTGTTCTATTTTAAATTATCCCTCTTGCATTTTTTTAAAAAAAATTATTTGTGGTGTGAAAAAAAAATTTAATAGAAATGATTTTGGAAAAAAAAATTAAAAAATAAAAAAATTGAAAAAATATTTTTTGTCTTTAAAAAATAAAAAAAAATAGAAAGAAAAAAAAAAAAAAAAAAAAAACAAATAAAACTAATTGGGATATTATTTGAATTTGATTGAATTTCGACTTTTGTTATTATTTTTTTTTTAATATTAAAAAGTAATTACAAATTTTTTATTTTTGTTTTAATTTTAATTTTAATTTTTTGTTTTTATTTTTATTATATTAAAAAATTTGAAAAAAAAAAAAATAACAAAAAAAAAAAGATAAATAAAAAAAAGATAGAAAAAGAGATAAAAAAATATTTTGACTTTTTTTTTTTGAAACTTTTTTTTTTTTTTTTTTGAAATTCAATTATTAGTCATTGCTCTTATGAATCGCTCGCACTAAAAAAAATAAATAAAAAAAATAAAAAAAAAAATAATTTTTTTGAATTTTTTTGAAATTTTTTTTTTTTTTTAATTTTAATTTTTATTTATTTATTACATTTACAAAGTGTTATTTTTTTTATTTTTTTTTTATTATTTTATATTTCTATTTTTTAGATAATCTAAAAACAAAAAAAAAAATTATTTATATTATTACATAAAAAATTAATATACAAAACTAAATAATAAAAAATTTTATTTATTTTTTTATATAATAAAAAAATACAATTAAAGTCTTTTTATAATAATAATAATAATAATAAAATCAATAATAATAAAATCAATAATTAAAATAATTAGAAAATAATAGTATTTACAAAAACATAAATTATAAAATCTATTTAGATAGAAAAAAAAAAAAAAGATGGAAGAACAAAATACATCAGAATTTTCACAAGAATCAACCATTGCATCATTTGATAATGGTTCAGAAAAAGAGTTAAATGGCAATAATAGTATAAATAATAATGAAAGCAATACAAATGTAGAACTAAATGAAAATAGTATTTCAACTAGAAGTGAAGATAATAATACATTGGCCACTACTAATGCCACTAATCATACTAGTAATAATAATGAAAACAACGATACAGTTAATGAAGAAATTGAACCATCAAAACCAACTTATAATGACATTGTTCAATTTATAGATCACAATGGTGATATTGTGTAGGTATCATAATAATAATAATAATATAACTATATAAAATTATTATATTACTATTACTACTACTCTCCCTATATTATTAAAAACTAATTATTCCTTTTAATTTATAGTAAAGATAATGGTAAAAATACATTTTTAGCAACAATTTCAAATAGAGAAGATTTTCTAAATAAAGGATTTGACTATTCAGTAATTTCAATTCTTGGACCACAAAGTAGCGGTAAAAGTACATTATTGAATTATTTATTCAATACCAAATTTGCAGTTATGGATGGATTAACAGGTAGAAAACAAACAACACAAGGTGTTTGGATGGGTGTAGCTACTCCATCATCAGCATCAAAAGAAACTTATTTAATTTTAGATGTCGAGGGTACAGATGGTCGTGAAAGAGGTGAAGATGAAAAAGCATTCGAAAGAAAAACCTCACTTTTCTCTCTTGCTCTCTCATCAGTTTTAATTATTAATATGTGGGCTCATGATATTGGTCGTTACAATGCCGCCAATATTTCTTTATTAAAAACTGTTTTTGAATTAAATTTGCAATTATTCCAACATAAAAGGTAATAATATAACATTATAAAATTTTTAAAAAAATTATTTATATTGATATTAATTTTTTTTTTTTTTAATTTTATTTAGAAATCACAAAATTTTAATATTTTTTATAATTAGGGACCATGATGGTGTTACCCCACTAAATGAATTAAAACGTATTTTATTGGAGGATATTTCAAAATTATGGAGTGATTTACAAAAACCAGATGAATTCAAAAGTAAAAGAGAAACCGATTTCTTTGAATTCGATTTTACTTCATTACCACACAAAATTTATTCAAATGAACAATTTATGAAACAAGTCGAAGCATTAAAGACCAGATTTGTTGATCCAAAGCTCAGCAATTTTATTCCAAAAGTAGAGTATAGAAATGATGATATCCCAGCAGATGGTTTTTATCAATTTAGTTATCAAGTTTGGGAAACTATAAAAAGTAACCGTGATTTAGATTTACCATCACAAAAAGAAATGTTAGCATTATACCGTTGTGACGAATTTGTAGAAAAATCAATGAGTATCTTTAATAAAGAGCTAAGAACCACCAAAGAGTCAATAGAGAAGGGCAGAATACAAGAAAATTTTGGCGAAAAGTCAAAACGTATCATTGATCAAGCTTTGGAAATCTATGACGAACCAGCCTCACGTTACCATCAAGAAACCGTTGTAAAGAAGCGTCAAGTATTATACGATCGTATGTTTACCGAGTTAAAATATCTTTTCGATAAACAAATGGAAAGATTATTTGAAAATGCAATGGATTTTTATAAATCATTAATCAAAGAGTTTAGTGTTTCATCAAAAGATAGTTCTGCATCATCATCAAATATTAAGCGTGATGGCAGCTCATCACCATTAACTGCTGCTTCAGCTGGAATCATTCCACAATTTTCAATTTGGTCAGAGGGTGTCAAAAAGAAATCAGTTGAATATTTTGAAGGTGTTGCCAAGCAATCTATTGTTCAAGGTAGTGATTGGACTTTTAGTGAACAATTAGAGGAGTTAAAACAAAAGCTTGATAAAGAATTAGAATCACTTAAAGAAACCCAATTAAATCGTTTATCAAAACTCATGAGAGATAAAACCTTCCAAGAACTCACACCAAATATCACCAAAGTTACCGAACAAGCACCAAACGATATGTGGTCCAAAATTAAACGTTTCTACGAAGATGCAGTATCAACTAACGAAAAAGAATTTAGAGATCGTTTAAATGATTTCTCTTTAGATCAAGATAAAGCATTAGAGATTATCAATAAATTTAAAGAACAATTATCAGAAGGTTTAAAGACAAAGATTACAGAGCGTGCAGAATTCCTCCAAATGCGTATGCGTAAACGTTTCGAAGAGAAATTCAATATGGATAGCCGTAATCTCCCAAGAAAATGGACCAAACATGATGATATTGGTGCCATATTCCAAGAAGCTCGTCAAAATGCTGAAAAATTAATTGATCTTTTTTCCTATCTTCGTTTAGATGAAGATGATTTAAATATTTCATTCTTTAAGAAATCAACAGAAAAAGCTGACGAATACGAAGAAAATACTATGGTTAATGCCAATAAAATTATCATTCCATTCAAAGATTGTCTCAACACTTGCGAACATTTCCGTCAAAATATTAAATCCGATTATATGCAAGCTCTCTCAGAACAAAATCGTTTAACTACCGGTGGTGGTGTCCCAGCATATATGATCCTTCTTTTATGCGTTTTAGGTTTCAATGAATTCATTGCTATTCTTTCAAGCCCACTTTTATTCATTTTAACTATACTCCTTGCTTGTGGTGGTGTCGTTCTTTATAAATTAGGTCTTTCTGGTCCTTTCCTCGATTATAGCAGCCAATTTTTGGTTCACTTTATTAATAAGGTTAAAGATATTGTATTACATGTAGAGCAATTATCAGAGCACAATAATAATAATAATAAAGTTAAAAAAGATTAAAACAGATAAATAATAAAAATACCACAAATAAATTTCAAAAAAACCAAATTACTTTTTTTTTTTTTTTTTTATAAATTTATATAAACACCAATTGTTAACAAGAAATATATGTTTTTAATTTAAAATTTACATTTTTATTTAAAATTATTTATTATTTTATATTTATTATTTTATTATTTTATTTTATTATTTATTATTTTTTTTTTTTTTTTTATTATTTTATTTTTTTATTTTTATATTTTTATATTTTTTTGTTATATATATTATTTAAGTTTGAACTTTACAACCAAAGTTAAGATCGTATCTATTTGACGATATCATAGCATCAACAATATTGATATTTGAAATTACTGCCCTTGTGCTTACAATTGAGGCAGCATTATATATTACTCCTGAGGCAGGTATTGGACTTGGAACAATTGTTGGATTACATGCTGATGTATCAACAGCAACACTGTATATCATATTATTGGATGGTGGATTAATAAATGTGTATTGTCCGTTTGAATCAGTAACTCTCTTTATTAAAGCAGTACCATTGGGTGCCAATAAAGAAACGGTTACGTTTGGTTTTCCTGATTCCCATGGATCTTGGATACCATTGCCATTATAATCAATAAATACAGTTGTACCTAATGTTAATGGTTTTGGAGTACAATGTGCTACTAAGTCACCTAAACCTGAAGCCTAAAAATAGTTAAAATTGAATATTAATATATAATTTGTTATTTTATATTTTTTTTGAATTATACTTACTTTTCCAAATGTAACGGGGTTAATTGTATCAGAATTATCAGTCAAATAAACTTGGAATGATGATCTTACGCTACCATTGTTGTTATTGTAATATTTAATTACACCTTCAAATACAACAGTAGAGTCGAATGATGAGGAGGCAATTTCTGGGAAACCTGGAACTTGATAAACGGCTAAACCACCAGTATCATCATGTCCAATTTGACCTTTTCTAAAGTTATCATTATAGAATTCACCAGTACCTGGACCTTCAATTTGACCTTTGTAACCTGATGGACCTAAATGGGCACCTATACGATCACCACATTTACCATCTCTCTCTGGAACATAAACACCATTGACTAAACAAATACGTAAAATATCTGGGGCTGAAACGAAACTACCTTGATCACCTTCTCTATCTCTAATGGCTAAAATAATATCATTGTTATCAAATGCAATCGAGGCTACAACTGGTTGTGGGTTATCATCGATATCGATCCATGGTTGCCATGTACTATTGTGACATACTGTATTTGAATCAAAGTTCTTACAGCCTCTACTATAGTTCAATGGCATTTGCACTACTTTGTTCCATTGTAAGGTAATTGGATCAAAGGTATGGACAAAAGCATTTAAATCTGCAATGGTTGGACCAGCACAAACTGAACCGGTATAGAATTTTCCTAAATGATATGTTACTGCGAATGGTTGCCAGAAGTATTTATCTTGAGGTCTTGTACAACTGACTGGAACTGGATATCTACCTGTATTAGTTTTATTAGGTTGAGTGTCCAAAGGCATAATAAATAATTCTTTAGTTTGGAGACCAATGGTTGCCAAAGTTCTTTGATATGGATTAATATCTAAACCACCAAATGCTGTACGATAAATTTCTGAAATTCTGAAATCTGTATCCAAGTTAATTTCCATACCATAAATATCATCGGTACCTTCAATATCTTTATCTAAGAAGGAATCTAATCTAGAGAAGAGGAAGTTTCTACCAGAAACAACATCAATCTTGTAAATGGCATTCAAACGACCTGGACCATAATCAGTACCAAATTTAGTGAATGAGGAAGCGTATAATTGTTTCTTTACACGATCATAAGTTTGACCATAAGTTGTACCTGATTCAGAATAGAATGATAGTGGAGTAATTTGGTTGTGCTGTGATGCGTTATATGGGAACATAACAATTACTGGTTCACCAGAATTTGGACCTAATTCGCTATCGCTATTACCAATTACGAAACATGATGTTGAGAGATTTGGATTATCTTGACAGGTTTCTTCATTTGTAATGAATGAGAAATCAGCAAAACCGGCTGGGACTGTAGTAGATGCTGGTAAAATAACACCTGTTGGTCTACAAGCTTCAACTTTATCACCTGAACCAGTTGGGAGAGCTGGAGTACCTACAGTAATTAAGTATTGACCATCTTGAACTAAGTTGTAGAATGTGTAGTTACCATTGGCATCTGTGACGGTACTGTTAAATGGAGTCTTACTATCACTATAGTAAATGTAAACTGGAATCTTAGCTAATGGAGTATCTTTAGCAGTGCCAAATTGTCCTGTAGTATCCATTTTACCATTACAATTGTAATCTTTAAATACCCTTCCACTGACTGATTTAATACTTGGTCTAATTACACCAAGATTAATCAATTTACATTTATATTGAGAGAATGGACAAAGAATGTTGTTGTCATCGTTTTGATTTAATACAAATACACTGGTATTGAATGCTGAGTTCAAATATGAGTCGGTAACTGAATTTGTGGCATTTTGTTTAGTGGCTAACCAACCAGATCCAGTTGGGGGTGCTAGTGAAAGAGTATAGTTTCCAAGTTGAATATTTGGTAATGAGTAGGAACCATTGGTGGCTGATTGAGTTGAGGCAATAAGAGTTGAACTACTATTGGCTGCTTTAAGTAATACTGTAAATACACCACTTGGGATTGAGTTGCTATCAAATTTGCCATCTTGTAAAATATCATTCCAAATGTTACCATAAATACCCATAGTGGTAAAAACGAAACCAGCATCATGAGTTGGGTCAATATATGGTGCAGTAAATGTTTCATTTGGGAGTCTTGAACGAATATCGTTGGAGGTAATCATTAAGTTGAAGGCATCGGTTCTTCCATTTGAGAATGCATTATTTTCAATTTGTGAACTAGTTGATACTAGTTTGGTTGGGGTAATTGAATATCCTGGTGGAATAACAAATTGAATAATATAATAACCTAAACGTACATTATCAATATAGTAGAAACCTTGTGCATCTGATATTGCTTTTAATGGTAGACCATCGGTTCCCATTACTTGTTGACCGTTATTGTTCAATAATAAAACTGTTACATTGGCCAATGGTTTTTCATCGTTATCAAAAATACCATTCTTATTATTATCAACGAATGTTCTTATACCAAGAGCTACATATGGGGTGTTGATACCAATGTTTCCTTTATTAAAGGCTTGTCTACAACGTGCTGTAGTGGATACGATAGTTGCATCACTAGATGGAACACTGAAAATAGAGGTACTGTGATTGGAGGAGAAGAATCTATTATTAATGACACCACCTGTTGTGACATTTGAAATAATATAACGTGGTGGGATACCAGCATTGAGGTAATAACTACCTGGTGGAACATTTCCTATTGAGTATTTACCATTGACATCTGTTGTAACCATTTGGATTGGTTTTCCAAAGATATCATTTGGAATTGATCCATCTGCTTTGAAGAGTGTAATATTAACATATGGGAAGCCAATTTCATTAATATCATAAATTCCGTTGAGGTTACCATCAGACCATGATTGTTGACCTATACTATAACATGGAATAACAAGACCTGCATCATTATCTAGATTGACCCAAGTGTTGTTTTCTACAAGGATAAAACCGGATCCCATTATTGGAATTTGACCATTCTGGTTGGCTTTAGATTGTGTACCAGTCAAAATTGCTGAAAAAGTAGTGCCAGATATATATTTGCTTGAATTTTGAGGAATTGTTACCTGAACAATATATTGACCATCAGATACATTTCTGAAAATGTATTTACCATTACTATCAGTGATTACACTAGGAATTGGGTTTCCATTTATATCTAATGCTACACTATTATCAATATATTTTAATAATGAAACTGTAATGTTATCAGCACCTAATTCTCCTGAATCTAAAATTGAATTATTATTTGCATCAACCCAAATTGTGTCACCTATAAATTTAAAAATTATATTGTTAATAATAATAATGATTTAGAAAAATTGATATTTAATATTTACCGATGATTAAAGATTTTGGAATAAAACCGACATTAAATGTAAAGTTTTTATAGAAAGCTCTAAAGCCATCATTACTGGTGGTAACAATAGTGTCTGGGGTCATTTCAATGTTGATACACATACTTGAATTACCATATAGGAAATTATCTTGACCGTGGATACCTAGTTTATAAGAATTTACTGGTGGAGTAAAGGTGAAGCAATTATTTCCAAATTCTACATTATCAAAGATATAAAAACCTTTGGCATCAGTAAGTTTGGATCTGCTATTGAATGTAACTGTAACATTGGCTAAACCTGGTTCGTCATTATCTTTTACACCATTGTTATTAATATCAACGAAAACGTATCTACCAATAGCAACTTTAGGTGGTACTAAACCGAAATCTTGATAAATATCTATGAAATCGGCATTTACTCCCCATGATGATTCGGCTACCATAAGATTCTTGTCATTTTGGCTTAAATCAATAACAACCCAACCAGTTGCGTTGGCTTTGTTATCTAAGAGAGTGTTGTTTGAAATAGTGTAACCTAATGGTGGTGTAATCTTTAAGTAGTAAATACCTGCTATTAAATTATCAAACATGTAAATACCGCTTGGATTGGTTAAAGTTGAGTTGACAAAGTTCAAATCTCTATCGTAAAGGGAAACAGTAAAGTTTGTTTGTGGTGGTTCGTATGATTCTGCACCACCATTACCATTATTATCGATCCAAACATATGTTCCTACACCATATCTAAATGGAGTTAAGCCAAAGTTTTCACTTGCGTCTTGATATTGATCTTCTGTATGTCCTGGGATTAAATACTTACCTACTTTATCACTGAAAACGGTTAAGTTGAAACAAATAAAACCTGTTTGATTATTTACTCTATTGAAAGTTGTACTATTTGAGAATGAGTAATAGTACTCTACTGGTTTGATGATATTGACACAATAATTATCTGGAAGTAAATGAACAAAAGCATATGTGCCATTGTTGTCTGTTTTTGTTGTGCTGATTGATTGATTCAAGTTAGATTGCTTAAAGAGATTAACAGTAATACCTTCCATACCATCTTCTTCTGGGTCCATTTCACCATTTTTGTTCAAATCGTTAAATACAATAAAACCAACACTTAATAATTCTCGAGTGAAACCAGCATCAATATTACGATTAATGTAAAAGGTTGATACACTATCAGTTGGAGTTGCAACAGTAACATCTGGACTATTGATACTTAGACTGAAGTTAATTTTACCCATACTGTTTATATGCGAGTCGCTTGCCATTTGACTTGGTTTCAAATCTTTAGAGTATTTAAATTCTACACTATAGATACCTTGGGAAAGTTTTTCAAAGTGGTAGATACCATTGGAGTTGGTGGTAGTAGTATTGATTAATGATCCATTTTGATTGTATAATAAAACAGTCAAATTTGAGTATGGAGTATCTTGACCCTTATCATAGTTGCCATTTCCATTAATGTCCTTGAATGCAAAGTCACCAATTGAGATAAGTGGTGGAATTAAACCGGAGTTATAAATATCTTGATTTTGATTGTCACCATATTTAATTGTGAAACATTTTCCACCTTTGTTGTCAAATACTGAATCTAATGTTTGTGGTGAGACAATATAGTTTTGTGGAACTATCATTGATAAACAATAATTACCAACAACTAAGTTATCAAATTTGTAGTTACCAGATGAATCTGTAGCAGTACTCTTTGATATGTTATTGGCTGGTGAGGATATTGAAATTGAAACATTTGCAAATGGTTGTTCAGTTGCTTGTGGATGGCCATCCCCGTTTAGATCAACCCAAATATATTTACCAATACTATATAATGGTACTAAACCAAGATTGGCATTGTCTTTATTTGAGGTTAATTCGAAACAATATTTTGAGGAGGTAGAATCAACATTTGAGAATGGAGAGTCAATTGAGGTTATAACAGCTTTATATGTATCAGGAATTGTTGCTAAAATACAATAATTTGAAGCTAATAGGTGATCGAATTGGTAATGTCCAGTTATATCTGTTTGTAAAGTTTGTTTAGAATTATCCAATTGGTTAACTAATGATAATGTGACATTTGGTTTTAATGGGTCATTTATATCTTTAATACCATTGTTGGTTGAATCAATCCAAACATTTTGACCTACAGTATAGAATGGAGTTAAACCAAGATTAACATTATTAACATCAGTTGTTGTTACATTGAAACAGTATTTGGAAGAAGATTTGTTTATTGACGAGAATGGGCTATCAACAGTTGTTTTTGAAGATGAATATATATTTGAATCAAATGTTGCTATAATACAATAGTTGGAAGCTGGTTTAATATCATTGAATTCATAGAGGCCATTGTTATCGGTTATAGTGTTTGCAATTGTTTTACCAGTGTTATCAAGTAATGTTAAGGATACATTGGAAATACCAATTGAATTGGATGGACGAATTCCAGAGTTGTTTGAATCTAACCATACAGTATTACCTACATTATGAAGTGGGGTTAAGCCTAAGTTTACATTGAGTACTGATGAATCAGTAATCTTGAAACAATAAACAGTGCTTGAGTTGAAAGGTGAGTCAACACTAGTTGGAACTTGAATATAGTGTGGTGGAATAACCATTTTTACACAGTAATCACCTGGAACTTGATCTTTGAATGAATAACGACCGTTTGAATCAGTAACTGTGTCCGAAATTGATGTACCATTTGGTGAGAATAAATTAACTTTAACTCCTGGTAAAAGTTTTTCGGATGTTTCATATTTGTTGTCATTATTTTCATCAATCCAAACATATTGACCAATATCTAATACTTTAACAAAACCTGGATTTACATCTGTATTATTAAATGGTTTGGAACCGTAGAATCTAATGCAATCTTGACCATCAACAAATGGTGAGTCTTTACTACCAGTTACTGGAACAGATCCTAATGGAGTTTCTGCGACAACACAATAACGTCCTAAAACAAGTGGATAGAAGAAGTAGTTACCGAATATATCAGTTGTGGTACTTCCAACTACTTTGCCATCACCATCTATTAAAGATAGTTTTACATCCATCAAGTATTCGTTGTCTTGACGTTTACCATCGTTATTCTTATCTAACCATGCGACATGGCCAACACCGAATAATACTTTGTAACCAACATTTATATTATGGCTATCTTTTGATAGAGTGAAACAATATTGGCCTGTAGAGTTGGCTTGTGAATCTTTAGATCCATTGAGGTACTGATAACCAGTTGGGGATCCAAATTGAAGACAATAGTTATCTGGTAATAAACCGCCAATATAGTAACCACCATCATCATCTGTATTGGTACTGTAAATAGTATTTCCTTCGGCATTTGTTAAAACAACTGATACATTGGAAATGAAAATATCTGAGGATGAAAGGTAATTGGAAATATCTAAATCTATCCATGATGTACCACCTACACTTAATATTGGGACTAAACCTAAATTGGAGTTAACGATATCCATATTTGTTATTTCGAAGCAGTTTTCGACGATAAAATCATTTGAATCAATATCTTCTAATGGGCTAAATGGTGAGTCTAATGATGGGTAATCAGGTCTATATAAATATGGAACTTTGGCTCTTACGCAATAGTCTCCTGGTGGTATATCGGTAAATTCATAGGTACCATTGTTATTAGTTGATGTGGTTGCAATTAATTCATTATTACTATCATATAAAGAGAATGTAATATTGGCAACTAGTTGTGAATCTGGTCTACGTTTGCCGTCATTCAAATTATCTAACCAAGCATCTTTACCAATATTATATAATGGAATTAAACCTAAATTGGCATCTAATACTGATTTGTCAGTAATGTTGAAACAATATTTGGTATTTTCGTCAAATGGAGAATCAATTGATTTTTCTACTTGTTTGTAATGTTCTGGAATGACCATTTGTACACAATATGAACCTGGAACTTGATCTTTGAGTGAGTAACGTCCATCTGAATCGGTTGTAAGATTTGCAATTGATGTACCGTTTGGTGAGAAAATATGGACTTCAACATTTGGTAATAATATTTCGTTTTCATCTTTAATACCATTGTTATTTTGATCAATCCATACGTATTGGCCAATATCTAATACTTCAACAAAACCTGGATTTACATCAGTTCTATCGATTGGTTGGGTACCAATGAATTCCAAACAATATTTGTTATCTACAAATAGATTATCAGTACTACCAGTAACTGGGACAGTGCTTAATGGAGTATCAGCTTCTACACAATATGAACCTGGTGGTAAATCTTTGAATTTGTAATTACCATTTGAATCGGTAACAAATGATTCTAAAACTTGTCCATTTGAATCAGTAAGAGTTAATTTGACATTAGCTAATGTTTCATTGGAATCTCTTACACCATCATTATTCTTATCTAACCACGAAATTGATCCAATACTGTTGAGTGGTTCTAAACCAACATTAATGTTTGGATTAGACTGGGTAAGTTCGAAACAGGATTGACCAGTAGAATTAACAACAGAGTCTTTTGATGGAACAATAAATTTGAATTTATCTGGAGTGGTGGCTGAAATACAATAGTTGCCTGCTAATAAGTGGTCAATTTCATAACGACCATTTGAATCAGTTGTAGTTGATTTTGTTTCACCATTTGCTTGGTTTATTAATGTTATTTCAACATCAGATTTACCGATATCTTGTGGTTGGTTTAATTCATCATTGTTATTTGAATCAATCCATACTAATGAACCGATTTGATAATATGGTGTAACTCCAAGTGGTGGTTTGACATCTTGATCTACAACTTCGAAGCAGTATTTAACGTTTACTATATCATTATTATTGTTTTCAATAACTTCGAATAAACTATCATCTGATTTGTTGACTGGTTTATATTTGTCTTTTGGAATTTGTGCTTCAATACAATAGTTACCTGGTGCAACATTTGGGAAATTAAATTTACCATCAGAGCTTGTTGTGATTGATGCAAGTGGATTACCATCTTTATCGATTAATGTTAATGGAATGTCAGATACACCTGGTGAATCTGGTTGTTGTTTACCTGTATTGAATGGATCTAACCATACTTTATCTCCAACGTTGTATAATGGAATTAAACCTAAATTGGCATCTAATACTGATTTATCAGTCATATTGAAACAATATTTGGTGTTTTCGTCAAATGGAGAATCAATTGATTTTTCAACTTGTTTGTAATGTGGTGGGATAACCATTTGTACACAATATGAACCTGGAACTTGATCTTTGAGTGAGTAACGTCCATCTGAGTCGGTTGTAAGATTTGCAATTGATGTACCGTTTGGTGAGAATATATGGACTTCAACATTTGGTAATAATGGTTCGTTTTCATCTTTAATATCATTATTATTTTGATCTACCCATACGTATTGACCGATGTCTAATACTTCAACAAAACCTGGATTTACATCAGTTCTATCGATTGGTTCTGAACCAATGAAATCGAAACAGTAATTACCATCTACAAATAGATTATCTGGGCTTCCAGTAACTGGAACAGTACTTAATGGAGTATCAGCTTCTACACAATATGAACCTGGTGGTAAATCTTTGAATTTGTAATAACCATTTGAGTCTGATGTAGTGGTATTAAATACATTTCCATCTTTATCGGTAAGAGTTAATTTGACATCGGCTAATATTTCATCGGAATCTCTTACACCATCATTATTCTTATCTAACCATGCAACTTCACCAACACTGTTAAGTGGAATTAAACCAGCATTGATATTGAGGTTGTCTGATTTAAGTTCGAAGCATATATTACCTTCTGAATCGACAACAGAGTCTTTTGATGGAATAATAAATTTGTATTTATCTGGAGCGGTGGCTGAAATACAATAATTACCTGCTAATAAGTGATCAATTTGATAACGACCATTTGAATCAGTAGTAGTTGATTTTGTTTCACCATTTGCTTGGTTTATTAATGTTAATTCAACATCAGATTTACCGATATCTTGTGGTTGGTTTAATTCATCATTGTTATTTGAATCAATCCATACTAATGAACCGATTTGATAATATGGTGTAACTCCAAGTGGTGGTTTGACATCTTGATCTACAACTTCGAAACAATATTTAACGGTTACTGTATCACTATTGTTGTTTTCAATAACTTCGAATAGACTGTCATCTGATTTGTTGACTGGTTTATATTTGTCTTTTGGAATTTGTGCTTCAATACAATAGTTACCTGGTGCAACATCTGGGAAATTAAATTTACCATCAGAGCTTGTTGTGGTTGATGCAAGTGGATTACCATCTTTATCGATTAATGTTAATGGAATGTCAGATACACCTGGTGAATCTGGTTGTTGTTTACCTGTATTGAATGGATCTAACCATACTTTATCACCAACGTTGTATAATGGAATCAAACCTAAATTGGCATCTAATACTGATTTATCAGTCATATTGAAACAATATTTGGTGTTTTCGTCAAATGGTGAGTCAATTGATTTTTCAACTTGTTTGTAATGTGGTGGGATAACCATTTGTACACAATATGAACCTGGAACTTGATCTTTGAGTGAGTAACGTCCATCTGAGTCGGTTGTAAGATTTGCAATTGATGTACCGTTTGGTGAGAAAATATGAACTTCAACATTTGGTAATAATATTTCGTTTTCATTTTTAATACCATTGTTATTTTGATCAATCCATACGTATTGGCCAATATCTAATACTTCAACAAAACCTGGATTTACATCAGTTCTATCGATTGGTTCTGAACCAGCGAAATCGAAACAGTATTTACCATCTACAAATAGATTGTCAGTACTGCCTGTAACTGGAACAGTACTTAATGGAGTATCAGCTTCTACACAATATGAACCTGGTGGTAAATCTTCGAATTTGTAATAACCATTTGAGTCTGATGTAGTGGTATTAAATACATTTCCATCTTTATCGGTAAGAGTTAATTTGACATCGGCTAATGTTTCATCGGAATCTCTTACACCATCATTATTCTTATCTAACCATGCAACTTCACCAACACTGTTAAGTGGAATTAAACCAGCATTGATATTGAGATTGTCTGATTTGAGTTCGAAGCATATATTACCTTCTGAATTTACAACAGAGTCTTTAGAAGTAACTATAAATTTGTAATTATTTGGAGCGGTGGCTGAAATACAATAATTACCTGCTAATAAGTGATCAATTTGATAACGACCATTTGAATCAGTTGTAGTTGATTTTGTTTCACCATTTGCTTGGTTTATTAATGTTAATTCAACATCAGATTTACCGATATCTTGTGGTTGGTTTAATTCATCATTGTTATTTGAATCAATCCATACTAATGAACCGATTTGATAATATGGTGTAACTCCAAGTGGTGGTTTGACATCTTGATCTACAACTTCGAAACAATATTTAACGGTTACTATATCACTATTATTGCTTTCTATAACTTCGAATAAACTATCATCTGATTTGTTGACTGGTTTATATTTGTCTTTTGGAATTTGTGCTTCAATACAATAGTTACCTGGTGCAACATCTGGGAAATTAAATTTACCATCAGAGCTTGTTGTGGTTGATGCAAGTGGATTACCATCTTTATCGATTAATGTTAATGGAATGTCAGATACACCTGGTGAATCTGGTTGTTGTTTACCTGTATTGAATGGATCTAACCATACTTTATCTCCAACGTTGTATAATGGAATTAAACCTAAATTGGCATCTAATACTGATTTATCAGTCATATTGAAACAATATTTGGTGTTTTCGTCAAATGGTGAATCAATTGATTTTTCAACTTGTTTGTAATGTGGTGGGATAACCATTTGTACACAATATGAACCTGGAACTTGATCTTTGAGTGAGTAACGTCCATCTGAGTCGGTTGTAAGATTTGCAATTGATGTACCGTTTGGTGAGAATATATGGACTTCAACACCTGATAATAATGGTTCGTTTTCATCTTTAATATCATTATTATTTTGATCTACCCATACGTATTGACCGATGTCTAATACTTCAACAAAACCTGGATTTACATCAGTTCTATCGATTGGTTCTGGTCCAGTAAACTCGAAACAATATTTACCATCTACAAATAGATTATCTGGGCTTCCAGTAACTGGAACAGTACTTAATGGAGTAACAGCTTCTACACAATATGAACCTGGTGGTAAATCTTTGAATTTGTAATTACCATTTGAGTCTGATGTGGTGGTGTTTAATATGTTTCCATCTTTATCGGTAAGAGTTAATTTGACATCGGCTAATGTTTCATCTGAATCTCTTACACCATCATTATTCTTATCTAACCATGAAACTACACCGACACTATGAAGTGGAATTAAACCAGCATTGATATTAAGATTGTCTGATTTGAGTTCGAAACAATAGTTACCTTCTGAATCGACAACAGAGTCTTTTGATGGAATAATAAATCTGTATTTTTCTGGACGAGTGAATGAAATACAATAATTACCAGCTAATAAGTGATCAATTAAATATTTGCCATCTTCATTGGTTATAGCTGATTTTATTTCTCCAGTAGCTTGATTTGTTAGTTTTATATCTACATCAGATAGACCAATATCTTGTGGCTGATTTGTTATTTTAACATCAGATTTACCGATATCTTGTGGTTGATTTAATTCATCATTGTTATTTATATCAATCCATACTATTGAACCGATTTGATAATATGGTGTAACTCCAAGTGGTGGTTTGACATCTTGATCTACAACTTCGAAGCAATATTTAACGGTTACTATATCATTATTGTTGTTTTCAATAACTTCGAATAAACTATCATCTGATTTGTTGACTGGTTTATATTTGTCTTTTGGAATTTGTGCTTCAATACAATAGTTACCTGGTGCAACATCTGGGAAATTAAATTTACCATCAGAGCTTGTTGTGGTTGATGCAAGTGGATTACCATCTTTATCGAGTAATGTTAATGGAATGTCAGATACACCTGGTGAATCTGGTTGTTGTTTACCTGTATTGAATGGATCTAACCATACTTTATCACCAACGTTGTATAATGGAATCAAACCTAAATTGGCATCTAATACTGATTTATCAGTCATATTGAAACAATATTTGGCGTTATCGTCAAATGGAGAATCAATTGATATTTCAACTTGTTTGTAATGTGGTGGGATAACCATTTGTACACAATATGAACCTGGAACTTGATCTTTGAGTGAGTAACGTCCATCTGAGTCGGTTGTAAGATTTGCAATTGATGTACCGTTTGGTGAGAATATATGAATTTCAACATTTGGTAATAATATTTCGTTTTCATCTTTAATACCATTGTTATTTTGATCAATCCATACGTATTGGCCAATATCTAATACTTCAACAAAACCTGGATTTACATCAGTTCTATCGATTGGTTCTGAACCAATGAAATCGAAACAGTATTTACCATCTACAAATAGATTATCAGGGCTTCCAGTAACTGGGACAGTACTTAATGGAGTATCTGCTTCAACACAATATGAACCTGGTGGTAAATCTTCGAATTTATAATTACCATTTGAATCTGATGTGGTGGTGTTTAATATGTTTCCATCTTTATCGGTAAGAGTAAGAGTTACATTAGCTAGTCCTTCACCTTGATCATTATAACCATCATTATTCTTATCTAACCATGCAACTTCACCGACACTGTTGAGTGGAATTAAACCAGCATTGATATTGAGATTGTCTGATTTGAGTTCGAAACAATAGTTACCTTCTGAATCAACAACAGAGTCTTTTGATGGAATAATAAATTTGAATTTATCTGGAGTGGTGGCTGAAATACAATAATTACCAGCTAATAAGTGATCAATTGAATATTTACCATCGATATCAGTTGTAGTAGTTATTTCTTCACCATTTGCTTGATTTGTTAGTTTTATATCTACGTCAGCTTTACCGATATCTTGTGGTTGGTTTAATTGATCATTGTTATTTGAATCAACCCATACTAATGAACCGATTTGATAATATGGTGATAAACCTAAATCAGCATTGTCAATTGATTCTGATAAATCGAAACAATATTGAACTGATGAGTCGGATGTGACATCGAATGGACTATCATCTGATTTGTTAACTGGTTTGTATGATTCTGGGATATTTGCAACAATACAATAATGACCTGGCTCGACATCTGGGAATTGATAATTTCCGTTTTGATCTGATTTAGTTGATGCAACTGAGTTACCATCTTTATCGATTAATGTTAATGGAATATCAGATACACCTGGTGAATCTGGTTGTTGTTTACCTGTATTGAATGGATCTAACCATACTTTATCTCCAACATTGTACAATGGAATTAAACCTAAATTGGCATCTAATACTGATTTATCAGTCATATTGAAACAATATTTGGCGTTATCGTCAAATGGAGAATCAATTGATTTTTCAACTTGTTTGTAATGTGGTGGGATGACCATTTGTACACAATATGAACCTGGAACTTGATCTTTGAGTGAGTAACGTCCGTCTGAGTCGGTTGTAAGATTTGCAATTGATGTACCATTTGGTGAGAATATATGGACTTCAACATTTGGTAATAATGGTTCGTTTTCATCTTTAATACCATTATTATTTTGATCTACCCATACGTATTGACCAATATCTAATACTTCAACAAAACCTGGATTTACATCAATTCTATCGATTGGTTCTGAACCAATGAAATCGAAACAGTATTTACCATCTACAAATGGTGAATCATTACTACCAGTAACTGTGATTGTACCTAATGGAGTAACAGCTTCTACACAATATGAACCTGGAATAAGATTTTCAAATTTATAATTACCATTTGAATCTGTTTTCATTGTCTGTAAAACATTTCCTTCAGAATCAGTAAGTTTAACTAAAACATCAGATAAAACTTCATCTGAATCTCTTACACCATCATTATTCTTATCTAACCATGCAACTTCACCAACACTGTTAAGTGGAATTAAACCAAAATTTATATTTGGATTAGATTGAGTTAATTCGAAACAATAATCACCGGTAGAGTTGGCTACAGAGTCGTCACTATTATCTACAAATATAAATTTATCTGGTGGAGTAGCTGAAATACAATAGTTACCTGCTAATAAGTGGTCAATTGAATATTTACCATCAATATCAGTAACAGAGGATTTTATTTCACCATTTGCTTGATTTGTTAATGTTATTTGTACTCCTGGTTTAATTGAATCTGATATTTCATAAATTTGATCATTGTTTGAATCTACCCAAGCAAGTGAACCAATTTGATAATATGGTGTAACTCCAAGTGGTGGTTTGACATCTTGATCTACAACTTCGAAGCAATATTTAACGGTTACTATATCATTATTGTTGTTTTCAATAACTTCGAATAAACTATCATCTGATTTGTTGACTGGTTTATATTTGTCTTTTGGAATTTGTGCTTCAATACAATAGTTACCTGGTGCAACATCTGGGAAATTAAATTTACCATTAGAGCTTGTTGTGGTTGATGCAAGTGGATTACCATCTTTATCGAGTAATGTTAATGGAATGTCAGATACACCTGGTGAATCTGGTTGTTGTTTACCTGTATTGAATGGATCTAACCATACTTTATCTCCAACGTTGTATAATGGAATTAAACCTAAATTGGCATCTAATACTGATTTATCAGTCATATTGAAACAATATTTGGTGTTTTCGTCAAATGGTGAATCAATTGATTTTTCAACTTGTTTGTAATGTGGTGGGATAACCATTTGTACACAATATGAACCTGGAACTTGATCTTTGAGTGAGTAACGTCCATCTGAATCGGTTGTAAGATTTGCAATTGATGTACCGTTTGGTGAGAATATATGAATTTCAACATTTGGTAATAATATTTCGTTTTCATCTTTAATATCATTATTATTTTGATCAACCCATACGTATTGACCGATGTCTAATACTTCAACAAAACCTGGATTTACATCAAATATATCGATTGGTTCTGAACCAGCGAAATCGAAACAGTATTTACCATCTACAAATAGATTATCAGGGCTTCCAGTAACTGGAACAGTACTTAATGGAGTATCTGCTTCTACACAATATGAACCTGGTGGTAAATCTTTGAATTTGTAATTACCATTTGAATCTGTTGTTGTCGTATTAAATACATTTCCATCTTTATCAGTAAGAGTTAATTTGACATCGGCTAATATTTCATCGGAATCTCTTACACCATCATTATTCTTATCTAACCATGCAACTTCACCGACAGTGTTAAGTGGAATTAAACCAGCATTGATATTGAGATTGTCTGATTTGAGTTCGAAACAATAGTTACCTTCTGAATCGACAACAGAGTCTTTTGATGGAATAATAAATTTGAATTTATTTGGAGTGGTGGCTGAAATACAATAATTACCAGCTAATAAGTGATCAATTGAATATTTACCATCGATATCAGTTGTAGTAGTTATTTCTTCACCATTTGCTTGATTTGTTAGTTTTATATCTACGTCAGCTTTACCGATATCTTGTGGTTGGTTTAATTGATCATTGTTATTTGAATCAACCCATACTAATGAACCGATTTGATAATATGGTGATAAACCTAAATCAGCATTGTCAATTGATTCTGATAAATCGAAACAATATTGAACTGATGAGTCGGATGTGACATCGAATGGACTATCATCTGATTTGTTAACTGGTTTGTATGATTCTGGGATATTTGCAACAATACAATAATGACCTGGTGCAACATCAGGGAATTGATAATTTCCATTTTGATCTGATTTGGTTGATGTAATTGAGTTACCATCTTTATCGATTAATGTTAATGGAATATCAGATACACCTGGTGAATCTGGTTGTTGTTTACCTGTATTGAATGGATCTAACCATACTTTATCACCAACATTATATAGTGGAATTAAACCTAAATTGGCATCTAATACTGATTTATCAGTCATATTGAAACAATATTTGGCGTTATCGTCAAATGGAGAATCAATTGATTTTTCAACTTGTTTGTAATGTGGTGGGATGACCATTTGTACACAATATGAACCTGGAACTTGATCTTTGAGTGAGTAACGTCCATCTGAATCGGTTGTAAGATTTGCAATTGATGTACCATTTGGTGAGAATATATGAACTTCAACATTTGGTAATAATGGTTCGTTTTCATCTTTTATACCATTATTATTTTGATCTACCCATACGTATTGGCCAATATCTAATACTTCAACAAAACCTGGATTTACATCAGTTCTATCGATTGGTTCTGGTCCAGTAAACTCGAAACAGTATTTACCATCGACAAATAGATTATCAGTACTACCAGTAACTGGAACAGTACTTAATGGAGTATCTGCTTCAACACAATATGAACCTGGTGGTAAATCTTCGAATTTGTAATTACCATTTGAATCTGTTGTGGTTGTGTTTAATATGTTTTCATCTTTATCGGTAAGAGTTAGATTGACATCGGCTAATATTTCATCGGAATCTCTTACACCATCATTATTCTTATCTAACCATGCAACTTCACCAACACTGTTAAGTGGAATTAAACCAGCATTGATATTAAGGTTGTCTGATTTAAGTTCGAAACAATAGTTACCTTCTGAATCAACAACAGAATCTTTTGATGGAACAATAAATTTGAATTTATTTGGAGCGGTGGCTGAAATACAATAATTACCAGCTAATAAGTGATCAATTTCATAACGACCATTTGAATCAGTTGTAGTTGATTTTGTTTCACCATTTGATTGGTTTATTAATGTTAATTCAACATCAGATTTACCGATATCTTGTGGTTGGTTTAGTTCATCATTGTTATTTGAATCAATCCATACTATTGAACCTATTTGATAATATGGTGTAACTCCAAGTGGTGGTTTGACATCTTGATCTACAACTTCGAAACAATATTTAACGGTTACTATATCACTATTATTGCTTTCTATAACTTCGAATAAACTATCATCTGATTTGTTGACTGGTTTATATTTGTCTTTTGGAATTTGTGCTTCAATACAATAGTTACCTGGTGCAACATCTAAGAAATTAAATTTACCATCAGAGCTTGTTGTGGTTGATGCAAGTGGATTACCATCTTTATCGAGTAATGTTAATGGAATGTCAGATACACCTGGTGAATCTGGTTGTTGTTTACCTGTATTGAATGGATCTAACCATACTTTATCTCCAACGTTGTATAATGGAATTAAACCTAAATTGGCATCTAATACTGATTTATCAGTCATATTGAAACAATATTTGGCGTTTTCGTCAAATGGAGAATCAATTGATTTTTCAACTTGTTTGTAATGTGGTGGGATAACCATTTGTACACAATATGAACCTGGAACTTGATCTTTGAGTGAGTAACGTCCATCTGAATCGGTTGTAAGATTTGCAATTGATGTACCGTTTGGTGAAAAAATATGGACTTCAACATTTGGTAATAATATTTCGTTTTCATCTTTAATACCATTATTATTTTGATCAACCCATACGTATTGGCCAATATCTAATGTTGATACAAAACCTGGATTTACATCAATTCTATCGATTGGTTCTGAACCAGCAAAATCGAAACAGTATTTACCATCTACAAATAAATTATCAGGGCTTCCAGTAACTGGAACAGTACTTAATGGAGTATCTGCTTCGACACAATATGAACCTGGTGGTAAACCTTCGAATTTGTAATTACCATTTGAATCTGTTGTGGTTGTGTTTAATTCGTTTCCATCTTTATCGGTAAGAGTTAGATTAACATCGGCTAATGTTTCATCGGAATCTCTTACACCATCATTATCCTTATCTAACCATGCAACTTCACCGACACTGTTAAGTGGAATTAAACCAGCATTGATATTGAGATTGTCTGATTTGAGTTCGAAACAATAGTTACCATCGGAATCAACAACAGAGTCTTTTGATGGAATAATAAATTTGAATTTATCTGGAGTGGTGGCTGAAATACAATAATTACCAGCTAATAAGTGATCAATTGAATATTTACCATCGATATCAGTTGTAGTAGTTATTTCTTCACCATTTGCTTGATTTGTAAGTTTTATATCTACGTCAGCTTTACCGATATCTTGTGGTTGGTTTAATTGATCATTGTTATTTGAATCAACCCATACTAATGAACCGATTTGATAATATGGTGATAAACCTAAATCAGCATTGTCAATTGATTCTGATAAATCGAAACAATATTGAACTGATAAATCGGATGTGACATCGAATGGACTATCATCTGATTTGTTAACTGGTTTGTACGATTCTGGGATATTTGCAACAATACAATAATGACCTGGTGCAACATCTGGGAAATTATATTTACCATCTGAGCCTGTTGTAGTTGAAACAGTAGTTTTACCATCTTTATCGATTAATGTTAATGGAATATCAGATACACCTGGTGAATCTGGTTGTTGTTTACCTGTATTGAATGGATCTAACCATACTTTATCACCAACGTTGTATAATGGAATTAAACCTAAGTTGGCATCTAATACTGATTTATCAGTCATATTGAAACAATATTTGGTGTTTTCGTCAAATGGTGAGTCAATTGATTTTTCTACTTGTTTGAAATGTGGTGGGATAACCATTTGTACACAATATGAACCTGGAACTTGATCTTTGAGTGAGTAACGTCCATCTGAATCGGTTGTAAGATTTGCAATTGATGTACCGTTTGGTGAGAATATATGAATTTCAACATTTGGTAATAATGGTTCGTTTTCATCTTTAATATCATTATTATTTTCATCAACCCATACGTATTGGCCAATATCTAATGTTGATACAAAACCTGGATTTACATCAGTTCTATCAATTGGTTTTGAGCCAGTGAAATCGAAACAAAATCTACCATTAAAGAATGGTGAATCATTACTACCAGTAACTGGGATTGTACCTAATGGAGTAATAGCCTCAACACAATATGAACCTGGTGGTAAATCTTCGAATTTGTAATTACCATTTGAATCTGTTGTGGTGGTGTTTAATATATTTCCTTCAGAATCAGTAAGCTTAACTAAAACATCAGATAAACCTTCATCTGAATCTCTTACACCATTATTATTCTTATCTAACCATGCAACTTCACCGACACTATTTACTGGAGTAAAACCAAAATTGATATTTGGATTAGATTGAGTTAATTCGAAACAATAATCACCGGTAGAGTTGGCTACAGAGTCGTCATTTCTATCAACGAATTTATACTTTTCTGGTATGGCGGCTGAAATACAATAGTTACCTGCTAATAAGTGATTAATTGAATATTTACCATCAATGTCAGTAACAGAGGATTTTATTTCACCATTTGCTTGATTTGTTAATGTTAATTGTACTCCTGGTTTAATTGAATCTGATGTATCATAAATATGATCATTGTTTGAATCTATCCAAGCAAGTGAACCAATTTGATAATATGGTGTAACTCCAAGTGGTGGTTTGACATCTTGATCTACAACTTCGAAACAATATTTAACGGTTACAATATCACTATTATTGCTTTCAATAGCCTCGAATAAACTATCATCTGATTTGTTGACTGGTTTATATTTGTCTTTTGGAATTTGTGCTTCGATACAATAGTTACCTGGTGCAACATCTGGGAAATTAAATTTACCATCTGAGCCTGTTGTGGTTGATGCAAGTGGATTACCGTCTTTATCGATTAATGTTAATGGAATATCAGATACACCTGGTGAATCTGGTTGTTGTTTACCTGTATTGAATGGATCTAACCATACTTTATCACCAACGTTGTATAATGGAATTAAACCTAAATTGGCATCTAATACTGATTTATCAGTCATATTGAAACAATATTTGGTGTTTTGGTCAAATGGTGAGTCAATTGATTTTTCAACTTGTTTGAAATGTGGTGGGATGACCATTTGTACACAATATGAACCTGGAACTTGATCTTTGAGTGAGTAACGTCCATCTGAGTCGGTTGTAAGATTTGCAATTGATGTACCATTTGGTGAGAATATATGGACTTCAACATTTGGTAATAATATTTCGTTTTCATCTTTAATACCATTATTATTTTGATCAACCCATACGTATTGACCGATGTCTAATACTTCAACAAAACCTGGATTTACATCAATTCTATCGATTGGTTCTGAACCAGCGAAATCGAAACAGTATTTACCATCTACAAATGGTGAATCATTACTACCAGTAACTGGGATTGTACCTAATGGAGTATCTGCTTCTACACAATATGAACCTGGTGGTAAACCTTCGAATTTGTAATTACCATTTGATTCTGATCTTGTAGTGTTTAATATGTTTCCATCTTTATCGGTAAGAGTTAGATTGACATCGGCTAATGTTTCATCGGAATCTCTTACACCATCATTATTCTTATCTAACCATGCAACTTCACCAACACTGTTAAGTGGAATTAAACCAGCATTGATATTAAGGTTGTCTGATTTGAGTTCGAAACAATAGTTACCTTCTGAATCAACAACAGAGTCTTTTGATGGAATAATAAATTTGAATTTATTTGGAGCGGTGGCTGAAATACAATAATTACCTGCTAATAAGTGATCAATTGAGTATGAACCATCGACATCAGTTGTAGTAGTTATTTCTTCACCATTTGCTTGATTTGTTAATGTAACCCCAATATCAGATTTACCGATATCTTTTTGTTGATTTAATTCATCATTGTTATTTGAATCAACCCATACTAATGAACCGATTTGATAATATGGTGATAAACCTAAATCAGCATTGTCAATTGATTCTGATAAATCGAAACAAAATTGAACTGATGAGTCGGATGTGACATCGAATGGACTATCATCTGATTTGTTAACTGGTTTGTATGATTCTGGAACATTTGCAACAATACAATAATGACCTGGTGCAACATCTGGGAATAAATAATTTCCGTTTTGATCTGATTTAGTTGATACAACTGAGTTACCATCTTTATCGATTAATGTTAATGGAATATCAGATACACCTGGAGAATCTGGTTGTTGTTTACCTGTATTGAATGGATCTAACCATACTTTATCTCCAACATTATATAATGGAATTAAACCTAAATTGGCATCTAATACTGATTTATCAGTCATGTTGAAGCAATAAGTTGCATCCTCATCGAAAGGTGAATCAATTGATTTTTGTACTTGTTTGTAATGTTCTGGGATGACCATTTGTACACAATATGGACCTGGAACTTGATCTTTGAGTGAGTAACGTCCATCTGAATCAGTATTAAAGTTTGCTATTGATGTACCATTTGGTGAGAAAATGTGCACTTCAACACCTGATAATAATGGTTCGTTTTCATCTTTAATACCATTATTATTTTGATCAATCCATACATATTGACCGATGTCTAATACTTCAACAAAACCTGGATTTACATCAATTCTATCGATTGGTTCTGAACCAGCAAAATCGAAACAGTATTTACCATTGACAAATAGATTATCAGGGCTTCGAGTAACTGGAACAGTACTTAATGGAGTATCTGCTTCAACACAATATGAACCTGGTGGTAAACCTTCGAATTTGTAATTACCATTTGATTCGGTGACAGTTGATTCTAAAACTTGTCCATTTGAATCAGTAAGAGTTAGATTGACATCGGCTAATGTTTCATCGGAATCTCTTACACCATCATTATTCTTATCTAACCATGCAACTTCACCAACACTGTTAAGTGGAATTAAACCAGCATTGATATTAAGGTTGTCTGATTTGAGTTCGAAACAATAGTTACCTTCTGAATCAACAACAGAGTCTTTTGATGGAACAATAAATTTGAATTTATTTGGAGCGGTGGCTGAAATACAATAATTACCAGCTAATAAGTGATCAATTGAATATTTACCATCGATATCAGTTGTAGTTGATTTTGTTTCACCATTTGATTGGTTAATTAATGTTAATTCAACATCAGATTTACCGATATCTTGTGGTTGGTTTAATTCATCATTGTTGTTTGAATCAATCCATACTAATGAACCTATTTGATAATATGGTGTAACTCCAAGTGGTGGTTTGACATCTTGATCTACAACTTCGAAACAATATTTAACGGTTACTGTATCACTATTGTTGTTTTCAATAACTTCGAATAGACTATCATCTGATTTGTTGACTGGTTTATATTTGTCTTTTGGAATTTGTGCTTCGATGCAATAGTTACCTGGTGCAACATCTGGGAAATTAAATTTACCATCAGAGCTTGTTGTGGTTGATGCAAGTGGATTACCATCTTTATCGAGTAATGTTAATGGAATGTCAGATACACCTGGTGAATCTGGTTGTTGTTTACCTGTATTGAATGGATCTAACCATACTTTATCTCCAACGTTGTATAATGGAATTAAACCTAAATTGGCATCTAATACTGATTTATCAGTCATATTGAAACAATATTTGGTGTTTTCGTCAAATGGTGAGTCAATTGATTTTTCTACTTGTTTGAAATGTGGTGGGATAACCATTTGTACACAATATGAACCTGGAACTTGATCTTTGAGTGAGTAACGTCCATCTGAATCGGTTGTAAGATTTGCAATTGATGTACCATTTGGTGAGAATATATGAACTTCAACATTTGGTAATAAAATTTCGTTTTCATCTTTAATACCATTATTATTTTGATCAACCCATACGTATTGACCGATGTCTAATACTTCAACAAAACCTGGATTTACATCAATTCTATCGATTGGTTCTGGTCCAGTAAACTCGAAACAGTATTTACCATCTACAAATGGTGAATCATTACTACCAGTAACTGGGATTGTACCTAATGGAGTATCTGCTTCTACACAATATGAACCTGGTGGTAAATCTTCGAAACTATATTTTCCATTTGAGTCTGTTGTGGTTGTATTTAAAATATTTCCGTCCTTATCAGTTAAATTAATTGTTACATTAGATAGTCCTTCATCGGAGTCTTTAATTCCATCGTTATTCTTATCTAACCATGCAACTTCACCAACATTATTTACTGGAACAAGACCTATATTGATATTAAGATTGGATTCTTTTAATTCAAAACAATGTTTTGCTGTGTTTGCATCCAAAACTGAATCTTTTGATGGAACAACAATTTTATATTTATTTGGAATATTTTCAACTGAAATACAATAATTACCAGCTAGTACATTATTAAATTGATATTCTCCTTTTGAATCGGTAATAGTTGTTATAACTTCTCCATTAGCCTGGTTAGTTAAATCTAAATAAATATCAGGTTTTCCGATTTCGTTGCTATCTAATTGAGCATTGTTATTAGCATCAATCCAAACCAAATGACCTACTTGATAAAGTGGAGTAATACCTAAGTCTATAGTATCGTCATTTTTAGTTGGGAAGAAACAATAATGAGCAATGTTACCAGATGGATTTGGTAAAATGAAATTTGGAATGATTGAACCAACTCCTGGGCTGAATAGACTATCTTCGGAGGTATTAACAAGTGAATAACCTTGTGGCAAACTAGCAATAATACAATAGTTGTTTGGTTCCAGATCTTTAAAGTAATAATCTCCGTTGTCATCAGTTGTGGTTTGTTGAAGTTGATTTCCTTTATCATCAACCAAATATAAAGTAAAGTTTGAAACACCAGTGGAATCTGATGATTTTTTACCAACATTATATGGGTCCAACCAAACATTATTACCAACTTTGAACAATGGAATCAAACCCATGTTAATATCATTACGAGAAGTTTCATTTAAACGGAAACAGTAAATTGAACTAGCATTGAATGGAGAATCTGGAGTACCAACAACTTGTTTGTAATTATCGGGAATTGTCATTTTAACACAATAGTCTCCTGGTAATAAATCTATGAATTGGTATTGACCATTTGTTGTATCGACTGAAGAGATAGTTGCACCATTGCCATTTAAAAGTGTAACTGTAACTAAAGTATCATTTAATAAACTTTCGACACTTTTATCAAAACTACCATCATTATTACTATCTACCCATATAAATTCACCGATTTGTAATTGTGAAGTATAACCAATGTTTACATCATCTTTAACTAAATTATCTCCTGGAGTTAGAGTAAAACAATATTTACCAGAGACATCAAATACTGAATATTGACTAGTTGGTAAAATGGCATAGTATTTATCTGGATTGGATGCTATTACACAATAATCGCCTGGTGGAACATTATTGAAACTATATAAACCTTTATCATCTGTTAAGACTGATTGAACAACATTTCCTTTTGAATCAAGTAAAGTAATATTAACATTTGATAAACCCTTATTATCGTCATCTGCTTGATTATTATTTAAATCTATCCATGCATGAGTACCAATTGTAAATAATAATGAAACTAAGCCGGCATCAACAGTTCTATCGATGTATGAAGCTTCAATTGATTCACCATCAATAGATGGATCGATTGGAACAACTGAGTCACTGATAAAACTTAAATCTACAGAGTTAACCATACCTTGGCTATTTGCTTTGTTATCTTTTGAAAGAACTGTAAAATTGTAACCATTTGGTGCAATAAATTGAACATCGTAAACACCTGGTACCAATTTATCAAAAATGTAATGACCATTTTGATCTGTATTGGTTCTTGAAAGTTCTGTACCATTTTGATTTAAAACCACTGTAACATTGGGTGCTACCTTATCTACTTGGCTATTGAATAATCCATCACGATTTTCGTCATAGAAAACTAAATCGCCAATAGCGAACCAACTAATAATAATACCTTGATCTATAGTATCGTCATAATAATCGCCTAATAAGTCTGCGGAATATGGTTTTTTATATTTTGAAATTGGATCTGCATTTTCTAAATCTATGGTAAAACAAACTTGGCCATTTACATCACCAACGCTGTAATCAGTAGTTGGAGAAGCATGGAAACCTTGAGGAATTGTAAATTCAATACAATAATTACCATTCTTTAAATGACTGAAACTATAGCTACCATCATGAGCAGTTTGAGTTGTTAAAACTTCAAAAGTCTTTTCATTTACGAGTTTGACAGTAATGAATGGAGCACCTTTATCTTTTTGGCTGTTATAAACTCCATTACGATCTTCATCTACATAGACTAAATCACCAATAGCAAAATCGATTTCAAAAACACCAGCATTTATATTTGGTTCTATACCAGCTATTATTTCTTTATTATCTGGACCCAAATGAACACTATTGACTAAGCCATTTGAATCTGGTTTTGATTGATGAGTTTGAGGTGAGAATTTGAAATATTCTGAATCTGGAAGTACAAATTGAACTTGATAATCATTTGGTTCCAAGTTATTAATCAAATATGATCCATTTGAATCTGTTATTGTTGAAGCAATTATATTTCCATTTAATAAAACATTAACTGTTACATTTGCAATACCACTTTCATTTGAATTTCTAATTGAATTTCTATCTTGATCATTCCATACAAATGATCCAATACCATATTTATTTAATACAAAACCGGAATTTTGATTTAAAAGAATATTGTTTGCTTTAATAGTTTCAATAAAATTTGGAATTTGAATTGTAGTGCTATCACTAATGACAATATTACGAATCCATGCAGAAGGGTCAGATAAAGAGAATGTAGTTTGTGGTGAAACTTTATAACCTGGTGGAATTTGGAAGTGGATGTTATAAGTACCTGGTACTAATAAGTCAAAGTAATAAGAACCGGATGGGTTTGTCAAAGATGAAGCGATTTTATCACCATTTTGGTTGTATAATTCGACTGTTATATTTGGGAAAACTGATTCATTTGTCATTTCGTAGAAACCATTGTCATTTGAGTCTTTGAATGCTAAACCACCAATTGCAAAAGTTTCGGCTTTCATACAAATTTCAACACCACTTAAAACATTTTCAATGGTACTGTTAGAATCTAATTTGATATGATTTAAAAATCCTTTTTCAAGTTTTTTAAGAGCTTCACTTGAGTATTGATAATTAGTTGGTAATGTAAATGAAATACTATATTCTCCTTTTGGAAGGTCTTCAAAATTGAAATCACCCTGGAAATTGGTAGTAGTTGTTTTTAAAAGAGATGAATGATCGGAAGAGTATAATGAAACTTTGATATTTGGTAAATATCCATCACTTTTACCATCGTCATCTGGATCATTACAAACTTTTCCTTTAATTCCATAAGATATTAAAGTGATACCTGCATTAATGGTTGGATTCCAATAAGTTGCATTTGTTTGACCATTTGATAATTCAATGTTGGATGCGTTCATTGATAAGAGAAAATTGTTGGTTAAACCAGTTGAGGGATTTGCTACACTATCTTGACCCATATTTGTAATCATGTAACCTTGTGGTGGATAAAATTTAACCTGATAAGCACCTTCGGGTAAATTGTCGAAAATGTATTTACCATTTGAATCAGTAGTATTTGTTTTTAATAATTTTTTTGAAATTGAGTCATATAATTCTACCTTGACATTTGCTGCAACATCTTCTGAGCCTTCTTTAATACCGTCACGATTAGAATCAATGAAAACATAATTACCGATAGCGAATAAAGTGCTTTCTTGACATTCTCCAACTGCAATTAAAGAGTAATAAAGAGCTGTACCTTTACATTGGCCTTCACAAGCAGTATTTCTTACGGATAAAATAATTTTGGCGATATCTTGATTTGGCTCCAAAATGATGTAACTACTCATTCCTTTGTTGGACCAGGTTAAGTCTAAAGTTGCGCTACTATGAGTTTGTCTAACAGCTGGTGGGTGATGAATTGATCCATTTCCGCCACTATAAGAGAGCAAACCATGATCTAGAGTATCCCAATTCAACATATTGACTGGATAATTATAGGCATCGTAAGCATCGACTGTTAATGATGATTCTGCAGTAATACCAAAGACAACCAAAAAGAATTGTTGAGTTGGTTTTGTAAATTCGAATACGACACTTGATGTTGCATTACCACAAGAATAATGCATTAATGATTTAATATCATTTCGTCCTGTAATATTGAAAAAATTAACATTTTCTAATAATTCGCTATAATGATGTGTTTGTCCCATAATAACTGGATTTGATGTTCCATTTACTGAGACCTTGACCTTTGGAAAATTTTCGTACCATTCCAACTTTGCGTTGTCAACCAACTCGAATCCAGTTGGAGATAATTCTGAAAAATCTAAATATGATTTCTTTGGAATACAATCTTTACATATTTCACCATATCTTCCTGGTTTAATTTTTGAAGGCACTCCTAATATTTCGGTATTATTTAAATTTATAAATAATATTATAAATATAATAAATATTAAATAATGATTATTGGTACCCATTTTTTATAATATAAAATGGGTAATTTTTTTTTGTTTTTTTTTTTTTTTTTTTTTTTATTAAAAATAAACTCGGAATAAATAAACTGTGATATAAAAAAAATTGTTAATATACTTTTTTATTATTATAAAAAATATTTAATATAGTTAACTTACCTATTTTTTCTATAATTATTTTTTCTATTATTATTATTATTATTATTATTATTATTATTATTTTTTTTTTTTTTTTTTTTTTTTTTTAAATTATTCTTTCTATAAAATTTTGAATTAGTATTAATGAATTAATTTGAAAGATTAAATTTTATTTTAGTTAAAAAAAACAAATTGAAAATAAATGTTAATATATGATTTGTTTTAAGAAAATAAATAAAATAAAAAAAAAAAAAGTATATAATTTTTAAAAAAACAATTATTAAATTTACAACTTACCTTTATTATTGTTATATTTCTGTACCTAAATACAAAATAATAAAATAACTTAATAATAATAAATAATATTAGTATTAATAAAATAATTTTGATTAAAAAAAATAGAAAAAAAAATAAATTTGACTTTCTCAAGTTCAAAAAAATATTATTATTATTAAAAAAAATAATATAATAATAATAATTTTTAAATAAATTTAATTAATATATTTTTTTTTAAATACAAATTTTGAGCCTTTTTAGTATCCGCATACTACTACTATTATAATTGATCAATTATAACATGATACTGAATTGAAAAATATATATGTTGTTGATACTATTATACAACATGTGAATGTGTGGGTGTATTTGTGTGTAATTTATATAATTTAAAAATATATAGTGCGAATTTAATACCTTTTCAATATAAATACTATAATAATTTGTTTAGATGTTGATACACTGAAATAAGACTATGAGACGATTCAATGGTTATTAGTTATTTAAATATAGTATCACCATTAATCAATATTATTGTGTGTATGTGTTTATTGTTATTTTTTTTTTTTGTGTGTGTGTTGTTATTGGTACCATTACTATTGTTATTTTTGATTAAAATAAAAATAGTGGTATTGTATGATTAAAAAAAAAAAAAATAGTAATGTGTGTTAAAGGGGGGAGGTGGTTGTAAAACTGTGTTTTATATATCTTAATGAAATGATTGTATAGTGGGGTATAATGGGTGTTTTTTTTTTTTGTGTGTGGGTGTTTATTTTTAAGTGTGGGTGAGTTTAAAATAAAATAACTTTGTATTTATTATTGTTAAGTTTCTTTAAGAAATTGATTTTATAATTTAATATGATAACTAACAATTTGATATGAGTTGTTGTTATATTTGTATTATATATTTTTGGGTGTAATGATTTTTCATTCATATGACTAAATTTGGAATATTAAAGTAAATTTTTTCACTTTTAAAACTTTATATGATTTAAAATGATTTGTATAACTGTAAATTTTAAAAAAATTAAAAAACACAATTAAAATTTATACAACACCACACCAAAAAAAAAAAATTTTAAAAAGATATATAAAAAGAAAAAAACTCTATATTATACTATAACTATTTTAAATTGATTCCATATGGCTAAATCTCCAATCATTGTATCCATTGGAGGCAATAATATAAAATTATATTAATACTCATATTAATTTTTTTTTTTTCATTCACACACAGATTAAACTTTTTTTTTGAAAATAAATTTAGAATGATGTTATAAATAAAGTCTGTGTGTGAATTTTTTTAATGTTTTTTTTTTTGATTATTTGTTAATGTTTTTATTTATACTTGTGTGTAAAAATTGAGAAATTGTGTGTAGTAGTATTATATAAACCAATTGTGTGGTAAAATAAAAATTTATAGTATTATAAATAGATCTCTTTTTTTTTTTTTTTTTTTCATCACAACCAAATTCACATATATTTTATATTATTACAATTATTAAATAAATAAATAAAAAAATGAAAAAACAAATTTTACCCCACCCAATAACAGATATAATTTATTGTTGTTGTTTTGAACTCTATAAATAAATTAATTTATGGAAAATATAAAGTAATTTTTTTTTTTTTTTTTTTCGAATATTATAAAAATGTTTTGTTTTTTTCTAATAAATTATTACATAGCTGATAGTATATATAGGGGAATTTTAGTAGGGGGGGAATAGGAGTGATGATGATCTATAATAATATATAGTGATTGTAAATAGGAACCTATATTTTAATTGGTACTAATTTAACAAAAAAAAAAAAAAAAAAAAAAAAAAAAAAAAATATACGATAATTATAACAACAACAAAAAAAAAAAAAAAAAAAGAAAACAACAAATTAGTTGTAAAAATTTTCTATTATTTACCATTTAAATTTTTTTTGTATTTCTGCAAATGTTATAATTTATTTTATTGTTTATTTCTACCATCCATTTTCCAATTATTATTATTTTGAAAAAAATTATAAAAAGAGCCCATTATTAATATTTTATTATTACTTTTTATTAAATATAATAATTATTATCATTATTATAATATATTTAAATTTATAAAATTTTAATTAATCATTTTTTTTTATCTGTATATAAAATAGAATTTTTATTTTTTTATTTATTATATTTTATTTCATATGCTTAAAATTAATGATGATAATATATTATATCTATTTTAAAAGAAGACGTGTAACTATTGTAATATCTAATGAAGATATTAATTTTACTATTACTTCTATTGTTTGTAATTTGAACCCCTTTTTTTAAAAAACAAAAAAATTTTGTAAGAAATGTTAATAAAAGAAAAGAAAAAAAAATATTAAAGGAAAATAATATGTAAATATATATTTTTATTATTTTTATTAGTTTATTCTTAAAATCCTATCTATTTTTCTAATAGAATTTACAAATAAAGTTAAAATTAATTTCTTCTTTTTAAAATAAATCTAATTGATTAATCGTTTATGAATAATTTTTAGAAAAAATAAATAAAAATGAATTATCTTTATTTTTGTATTAAAAAAAAAAAAGAATTTGGTTAATACTAAAAAAAAAAAAATCTTTTAATTTTTTCTTGAGTAATCTCTTTCTCTATCTCGTTCTCGATAATCTTTACTGTCCCTGGTATCACTTCTATTACGATAATCTCTACTATCGCGATTGTCACGATTACGATCACGTTCTCTATTATCTCTATTGTCCCTATAGTCTCTATTGTCCCTGTAGTCTCTGTTGTCCCTATAGTCTTTATTGTCCCTATTGTCCCTATAATCTCTATTATCTCTATGATCTTTTTTATCCCTATGATCCCTATAATCTCTATTATCTCTATTATCTCTACTATCTCTATCATCTCTGTAATCCCTGTCTTTATAATCTCTGTTATTTTTGTCATATTCTCTGTTTTTGATATTTTCTCCATTATCTTGATATTTTGATTTTTTGGGAGCTCTTTCTTGATCGTCATATACATAATCATATCCTTTTGTTCCTGATTGTGATTGATAGGTTTTATCAATAGAGTATTTACTACTACTATTATATTTGTTGTTATAGCTAATACCTCCACTGTTATTATTTTTAAAATTTTTGGTATTTCCTTTTGTTAAGAAATTTCCTAATAAATAAATTGAAATGTTAGTTTTTTTTTTTTTTTTTTTTTTTTTTTTTTTTTTTTGAAACTATAAGAAAACTTACTTAATGAATTATTATTAACTTTTGCAACAGATTGACAAAAATCGACATGAATTCTTCTTTCATCAATTAAAATATTTTCCATTTTTAAGTAAGCTCTTTCACATTCTTCTTTTGAAGAGTACTCCACAAAAGCATAACACAATGAATCACCAGTAACTTTATCTCTTACTACTTCACAACTTTTGATGGTTCCACATTGAGAGAATACAATTTCTAAATCTTCAGATTCTGTAGTTGGATTTAATTTACAAACAAACAATACATGATCGGGTGGTCTAATATCAGCAGAAGGTAATACACCAATCATTTCCAATAATTCAGATCTAGATCTTGCATCTTTCTCTTCGGTTGCTTCTTGAATTTCTTCTTTTGATTTACCACGATTCTCTTTATCTAAATCGTCATCTATTTCGAATCTGTTATCTATATTAAAATCTTTTTTAAAACTTGGTGATTTGTCAGGCACCTCTAAACCATTTGGATCTGAAAACGGATCATCCAATATAATCGTATGTAAAATACGTATATTCTGCAATGGTCTATTATCATCATCTACAAATGTCGAGTTTATCTTTTCAAGCACATCCAAACCCTCTACAACCTGTCCAAAAACTGTATGCTTTTCATTTAGCTGATCTAAATTCTCTTTAGTAGTAATATAAAATCTTGAATCATTCAAATCCTTTCCTTTGTTGGCCATAGCCACTGTACCTAGTGAACTGTGATTATTTATATTCTTTTTAATTTCATCTTGAAAATATCTTGCTTCATTGCCATATAAAATACCATATATACTTTCACCATTTTTACCTGTATTGGTTGGGTCACCACATTCTATTAAATAATCTTTTTGTACATTATAAAATATACAAAAATTATAATATTTTATTTTACATACTATATAAATTAAAAATTAGCATTGTTTTTTTTTTTTTAATAAAATAATTTTATAAACTTACATTTAAGAAAATTTTTAGCTGTATTGGGACATTCTTTTATCTTTAAGTCAATTACAATATCCCCAATATTTGTTTCTATTAATACACTCATTTTATATTTTGTGCATAAAATAGATAATTTTGTGTGAAAATTTTTTTTTTAATTTTTTTGCTTTTTTTTTTAATAAAATTTTTAATAAAAAATTTATTAAAATTTTCAATGTTTTTTTTTTTTTTAAAAAATTTATGTTTTTATTTTTTTTTTTTTTTATGTAATAAATCGCGTGAAATAATAAATAAAAAAGACTTATTATTTTATGTTATTGTTAACAGGATTGAAGTCTCTGGAATTACCATTACTTCTGATATTATTGGATTTGCCAAATTCTTTGTTGTTATTTTTGTATGCATGGTCAATATGACTACCCTCTATATTGCTTGACACAATTTCTCCAACACTGTTTTTTTATTTTTTTTATTTTTTTATTTTAGCCCAAGTAAAAAAATGTCAACTAAATCTTCAAAAAGAATCAAATCTGAAGCACCTGGAGATTTCGATGATTTGGAAGATCACTGTAGCAATTCCAAAACTAAAGATAAAATTAAAAAAAATCTCAAATTTATCAACTTTTCAAAATACACCTGAAGAAAAAATTATCGCACCACCATTAGAACGATACGAATATTTTTGCTATACCCAATTTTACATCATATGAATTGGTAGAAAATGAGGAGATTAAACCTACCAGAAGCAGAAAGACTTCACTATAATTATGACTTCGCTTTGATTTTTTAATTTGAAATGTTTTTGAAATGATTAAAAAAAAAGAAAAAAACCCTACACCGAATCAATTTATCTCCCAAAAAAGCAGTATGATCCTGAAAAAATCACTTCAACATTATCTAGTGACATTATGATTTGATAACATTCCATTCGCCACGAATAAGGTTAAAATCAGCAAACCATCTGCCAAAACAACCAAACCAATCAAATAAAATATTTTTTTTAAATTTTATTCAAATAATTTAAAAATGAATAAAATAGTAATAGAATTTAAAATCTATTTTTTATTTTTTTTTATTTAATTTTTTAAGTTTCTTGATTTTAAGTTGATTTTAAATTTATTTGGCTTTAGTGTGAGGCCAAAGTTTTCGGTGTCATCAATAGGTTTACCATCTAAAGATGTTAAATTGAAGTTTAGGACGATATTTGCAAATGCAAGGTACAATTCACTGCTAGCTAAATCTTGACCAACACCTTTAATATTAAAATTGAATTTATATTAGTATAGTTTTTAATAATAATTTTAAATTTTATATTATACTTACAATTTCTATCACCCAAGCCAAAAGGTATATAAGCATCATTATTTTGATTGAGGAATCTTAATGGGTCAAATTGATGAGGATTTTCAAAATATTCTTCATTAAAACCTAAACCTCTGTAATTAAATAGGATTTGCGAATTTTTAGGAATAAAGTGACCCCCAACCATTACATCAGTGACACAATATTTGGGTAATCCAAATGGACCTACTGGTGAATATCTTAATGATTCTTTGATAACTGCATTTAAAAATGGTGTTGAAGGTCTGTCTGTCAACTTTACAAACCCCCTGTCACCAACAACACTTTTAATTTCATTATAAACCTTATCCTGAATATCTAAATTATTACACATTCTTAATGTAAACCATTCAATTGATGCAGCTGCCTAAATTTATAAAAAATATTGTTAGAACTACTTTTTATTTATGCTATAAAGATCTTTATTAAATAAACTTACAGTATCACTACCTGCCAAAAAGAGATCGAATATTACCCCAATTATTGCATCTATTTGATTTTTTTCACTTCCATATTCTTTAATTAATATATCTAATAAATCTCTTGGGTCATCTTGTTGGTAAGTGGATAGATGTTGATTATATTTCTCTTTCATATAATTTTTTAAATTTTTTACATTTTTCTCTGTAAAACAAAGATAAAGATAATAGATTGGTGCAAGAATATAAATAAAGTCACCTAATTTACCAGATGAGAGGTCTTTGAATATCTCTGCTAGTGGTCCATTCAACTCTGCTATTTTGCTTTGGTTAATATCTTGATTATAGTCTACATCTTCATTGAAAATATATTTGAACATTGTTGCCAAAGTGTAACGGTGGGCATATAGATGAATTTCAAAAGGTTCCCCAGATTCTTCAAATTTCTTCATTGACTTGATTAATTCGGATACTTGACCATCCAACATTTCGTAAATCTTTTTAGTAGAGGCACCTCTTTTTAATGCATTTTGTACAATTTCACGATTCCTTTGCCACTGTTCGTTTGATGTTGATATTCCATTACCATTTTGGGCATATCTAAATGATGGTGTTACAGGTCTATTTCTACCAATAGTTTCATGATGATCCATACATATCTCTCTAATTATTTTTGGATCATTAATTACAACAGTGTAAACATCACCAAAAAAAACTCTATAAATTGGGCCATATTTTTTATGAAATTCTGTTAATGTATGATGTGGTAATCCATATTTACCAAGTTGATGTAAATTGCCTAAAATTGGTATTGCGAAAGGACCTTTTAATTCTTTTGTATGAATTTTTTTAATTTTATTATACTAAATATAAAGATATAATATGAATATATATAAATATAAAATCTAAATATTTTAAAAAAATCTAAATATACCTACACCAGAGTATATAAAATAAACTATAAATAAATATAAAACAATATTTATTATATTCATTTTTTTTTTAATTAATAATTTTTAAAACAAAACAAAAAAAAAAAAAAAAAATTTGTATAAACCATTTTTTTTTTTTATAATTTTTACAATAATATTTATAAATAAAATCTTTGATAAATTCGTTGAATAAAAAAATATATTTAAAAAAAGTTACACATGTTCAAATAAAAAAAAAAATTAATATCCAAAAAAAAAAAAAAAAAAATTAAAATTTTTTTTATTTAAATTAAAATTTTTTTTTTCTATAATCACAATGATTTTTTTTTCTTTTCACAATAATAGCTGCAAATATTAATAAATAAATATATAAGAAATATTTAGATATAAAAAAAACAAACATTTTATTATATTATTTAATAGACCACTTTACATATATCACCAATTTTTACAATAGTTGTACTTTTTAAATATTTCAATTTTATTTTAATATTTCTCATTCTATTTTCAGATATTTCTCTTTTTCTTTTTCTTCTTTCTATCCTCCTCATTCTTCTGAGTTTTTTATGTTCATCATTTGATTTGTAACAGTATCCATTTATATTGCTTTTGTTTATAACATTATTTAAAGTGTTTGATAAAAATGTTTCTTTAAAGAAAGGGTCGATATAAGATGATCTTTTTTTCAAGGGACTTTTACAATCACCATCACTTTTAAATATTTTTTCATTTGTAGTAGCATCTCTTTTTTTGTTTATAGAATTGTTATCTTTCTTTCCATCACGCTCTAGTAATAAATAATAGTAATAATAGAAATAAAATAATTAGTAATTTGCAGCAAAAATATATTTAACTTAACAATCCTACCATCTATTACAGTAAAGTAACTCGTATCAATTCCTTCACCACTTGTATACAATAGAAGATATTCAAATTTATCAAAAGATATTTCATTTGTACCACAAAGAAAATACCCAAAGTTTTTTATTAACATTCTTGGATTTTATAATAGAGTAAAAAAATAAAAACTAAAGAGTAAATTTACTCTTTAGTCTTTAATAAAAAATAAAAAATAAAAAATAAAAATTTAAAATAATAAAAAACAAAATTTATAAATAAACACATCTTTTTTTTTACATTTTTGTTATTTATTACATATTTATTACAATCTCTTATTTTAAGAGAATGTTTACACTTTTAATAAAATTATCGAGATGAAAATAAATCTTTATTTATTTTTTAGTTATCTGAATTTATAAGGTTTTTTTTTTTTTAATTTACATTCTTCATTTCCTTCATTTTCAAATTCATATTATCAAAAAACTTTTTGTTTTTATTTTTGTTTAATATGTGGTAAATGACTATTATAATTATGATGGATAAAAAGGCGGCACAACCTACTACTATACCAGCAATTTTAGCATTTGATAATTTAGATGAATTGGAACAAATTGAACCTGACTTGGATGATGCTGCATTCGAATCGACTAAAACCGAAAAATCTGGATCTAAAATAACGTTTTCTTTATAGTTTGGTATTCGAATACCAATATATGACTGTAATTGATTGGTTGTGCTTATAGGGTTCATGTGTTTATCTAGTAGTACATTTGAAATAGATTTAACTGTTGAATCTATAATACCTCTTTTAATGAATCTACCATAGAGTGAATGATTATCAACTTGAATCTTTAGATAATTTGAATTGTCACCCGATGTTGTATCACTAAAATCCCTAACAGAACAAATATCCTTGGTAGTATTTGACTGTATTACAGCTGACATGACCAATTCCAATTGATTTAGTACGCTATCGAATGGATAATCACTAATTCTCACTGTATACTTCATTGTTGATGGATTCATTAGCAGCTCTTCATTTGCAAAAGATATTGTAGTTTCATTTATAAACCATTTTAATGTTACTATTACATTGGTATAGGATGTTTGGTTATTCTTTATAATTTCTAATTTTGAATTATAAACATATGTGTTGGTATCTGATTGTGAAACTCTCCATGTTTCAAATGGTTTATTAAAAACAATATCACCAAAAATATTTATTTCTCGAAGTGAAACCAGTGTGATTAATGATTTATATGAAACAGTAGAGTTTTTACTATCTTTACTTGGTAATGTGATATTTGTGGTTGGTGATGTATCATTTGCTGCTGGTGGATCTATAATTACAATTTGAGATGAACAATCAATTCCGATCCATGGTGAAAAACATACGCAACCTTGATTTTCAATGCATTTTCCTTGGCTTGAACCTCCACACACTGGATTACCTGAGCATTTTTGTGGCTGATTAGTTGGTATTGGGGATTCTGTTGGTATTTGTGGTTCTACTGGTCCCAAATGTATGTCATAATCATATATAGTTGGCACTACTGTAAAAATATTTGAATCTTTATTATTTGATTTAACATATACTTTATATGGTTTTGTTGTTCCTCTTACCTTTGAAAATATAACTGTTGTGGCATAAAAAGTTGATGCTTTAATGACACTGGTTGTACCATCATTGAAAGTTATATAAGCAGTTGAGTCTGAAGAAAAACCTCTACCAAATAATAATAAATCACCACCTCTTTCTGAAATCCTGGAGTGTTTTGAAATAACGGGGTCGTTAGTTTGGAAAATAGTGTTTATGTAGCCATAGTCAAACTTCCCACTCACTAAATCTGCGGTGGTATATCCTCTGGAGCAAGCATAATTATTTATAAAACCATATACTGAAATAAGAATTTGATTTGGATATGCATAACCTAATGGTAATTCTATTGTGCATGTATAGCTTGCATCGGTTTTATTCATTTTTACTATTGATGATTTACATTCCAACATTGGGTTTTGACTAGCACTTAGATAAACTATTGGATACATATCTAATTTTAGACCAGTTTCTGGATCAGATGCAGAGAAATTAAAGGTAACATTTCTGTTTGCTTTACTAACATCGATCTCATTAGTGGACGCTTTGAACGATTTTAAAATTGGAGATTTGATTAGTTGTAATATTGGAGAACAAGTTACAATAAGTTGTCTGGAGGAGCTACTAATATAATTTATGTAAGGACTAGCTGCCCCTATTAACTTTGGATTTGGTGGATCATAAGAAAAAAACGACCTTCTATTCATCTTATCTACCAATAAAGTTTCCCATACGAAATAAGATTGGGTGGTACAAGGATATGATATATTAAACAATACATCATACTCCCCTAAAAAAATATTGCCACCTGGTTTAACATCATTAAAATTAAATGAAATATTGTATAAACCAGAATCTTTTGCTCCTTTGAAAACAACATAGCCATAGTCAAAACCATTAGTTGAATCCTCAATTGTCATTCTAAAACCAACTTTATCAAAGTTATTTGTTACATTCATTAAACTTGGAGTGATTTTAGTGAGTGATTTAATTATTGGTCCCTGTAAATCCATTTCTATAATTATAAATAAATGAATTAATAAATTTTTAAACTACTTTATTTTTTTATTCATAAATTACTTACCCTTATTTTTAACTCTTAATTGTGTATCAAATACCATTGAACTTAAAGAAACCCCATTTACAAATAAAAAAAAGTCAAACATACCAACATTTGCATCAATATAAAATTCGATTTGAAACATTTGAATATCTGTGTTATAAGTCGAATAGAATGAATGAACACCTTTTCTTAAGTCAAATTCGAAAACTGGTGAAAAAACTGATAAATCAGTTGGTATCATTGTAAAAAGTGTCTCTCTTGGTATATCACTATAATTAAAATAGAATACATTGTAATGTCTACGATTTGAAACATCTATATCATTATATAAATATGATACATTTTTAATTGAGAAAACGTCGACTTTTTAATAAAAAAAGGTTAGTTAAAATTTTTTTATTTATTTTTAAATAAAATCAAAACTTACAAACTTTAAAATTTTTTTTTGAAAAAATTTGTAATTCTGGTTCAATAGAAATAAGTGAAGCATAAGTAACCTGATCACTTCCTTCATAAACATCACTAATTTGAATTATAATGTCAATTAAAGATGAAGTAGCTACTTCATATTCTCCTTGATATAAATCGCCATTGAGGGAAGATCCAAAACCTACTCTTTCTAATGAATTTATTTTTATATAAGAAAACCCATAAGATGTGTCAGCTTGGAATCTATACAAATAGAGACCATTCATTAAATAGATTTCTTCTATTTTTGTAATTTTGGGGTTTCTTGCCAAAGCATAAGTGCCTACAATAAAAAATAAAAGTTAAAACAATTTATAGAATATTTTTTATTATTAATAAATAACTTACCAAATGTTCTAATATTTATATTTGAACCAGTAGAATCAAATGAAGATATAAATTTAATTAAATTATCACTATTTCTCAATATAATTTTGTAAGGAATGTCATAGCTAAATTGAGAGCCTGTTGAGTTTGAAAAAACAAAACCAAATGGATACTGGGTAGTTGTTGATATCCCCAAAACTTCAACCTCAATTGGTGGGAAAACTATAAATCTGGAATCAGAATATCCAATATTTACAATATTTGAAATACCATTAGTACCTAGATCCAAAGAATTAGCAACTCCATTTGAATATAAACCGGGAAAATTTTCTATTTTTTTTTTTTGTTATTTTTATTAATAAAAAGAAAAGAGTAATTATACAACATTAAAATTCTTTACATACCACATGAACTTTTTTGAAAATCAAATGATTGATCACTCTTTAAAACAATTGGTCCACTTCTATAATAAACATCAATTGATACAGTTTCACAGTTTGGAACTGAATAAAAATAGGTTGTAGAATTTCCATCCCCATAGACTGGGAAAAAATGAGATGATCTTGGGTCATTGTTTTTACTGATTAAATATGAGGTTTTGTATACTGTTGTATTGGATTTAAAAGAAAGAACATCACCTGTATAAAGAAAAGATGTAGCTAAACTTCCTTCTTGATACACTTTAAAACCATAAACACTATCATAAACATCTGATTAAAATTTAATATTAATAATTTTAATTATTCTCAGTATTATTACATTATTATTTTACATACCGCTATATATAGAACCAAAATCAAATTCCTTAGTAGTACCTTGGATATTGATTGCTACTTTTATAGAAGATAAATCATACATATTACTTATTGTTTCTTTGGTTCCTACTTTATATTTATCGCCGCTTATCCATTCTAATACACAATCCGGTATTCCAACACAAGAACCTGAAATTTTTAAAGGTGTTTTATCTTTCCTAGCTGGCAATTGCACTTGGTATATAGCACTATAAGTTACAATTTTTTTATAAATATTGGGTTCTAAATAATATCCTTTACTAAAAGGTTTGAATGTTAGATCATCAATACTAATTTCTAAAAAAAAAAAACTATTAATAAATTTATTATAGATATATAATGAGTATAGTAAAAATCTTACGTATGCAACTTAGAGTAAAAACATATATCGAGTTAATATAAATTGCTGTTTCACTAACAGGAATTTTCCACATTAAGTTAAATACTGAAGTAGTACCATTTTTTGTTACACTTGGTATTAATGGTGGAAATGAGTAATTTAAAGTATCACATTGCTCCCCCAATTGTGTTACTGAACAATATATAGTAGAATAAAAATCACATTGGGTACCTTGAATTAAGTATGCACTTGTAATATTTCGTGTATCTACATTTTTAATTATATAACAATATAAACTATCGATAAAATAAGTAATAATTAGTAAAAAAATAAATTTTATTTTCATTGTGAATAAAAATAAGGTTATAAGAAATAAAAAAAAAAATAAAAAAAAAAAAGCTAATCAAAAATAAAATAAATATTAAACTCCTATTCCTATAAAAATCTTTAAAAAAATCTAATCAGATTTTTATCGGATATTTTAAAATACAAATATTCTCCCCAATTTTTTTTAATAAACACACCAAAATATTATTATAACAATACTAATTATAAATAATATTATTATTCCAAAGAAATTTTGATTTGGATTAAAGTTTAAAATTTTTTGATTAAATATAAAATAATTTAAAGTTTGAATATAATTTTAAAAAAAAACTATACACATATAGAATATATATTAATAAATATTTATTCATATCTTATATATTTATATATATCTTATATATATTTCAAATATTTGTGGTTTGTTATTCCTTTAATTATTTTAAAATAAATAATATACCACATGTTGGATTCTTTAAAATAAATTCAAAGAAAAAAAAAATTAAAAAAAATTAAAAAAAAAATTTTAAAAAAATAATTTTGTTTTTTATAAATTAATTTTTGATAAAAATCAAAATCATTAATTATTTATAAAAAAATGATTAAAAATAAAATATTATTATTTTTATATTTTATAACTGTACTACCTATACTTTATTTGACTCTTATACCTTTTTATAAAATATTTGGTGGAAGAAATTTAAGAAAGAAAAAAATAGACTATAGTCAATATCCAAAGGAATGGAATGATTTATTAATTGGTGCCTATTTAAACGATTATGTAAGGAAAAAATTAAAAATTAAAAATAAAAAATTAAAAATAAAAATTAAAATTTAAAATTAACTTTTTATTTTTTTTTTTTTTTTTAATATTTCTTTAGTTTATAATTGAAGTTTATTTATCTATAGAAAATAATAACATTAATTTTACAGATTCAATTGGGTGGAATGCTTTGCATGTTTCAGTATCAAATAAATGTAAATCTGTAACTGAATATTTGTTAGAGAATAATATTGATTTTTCAACTCAAACAATAGATAAAGGCTATACAGCTTTACATATAGCTTCTAGTAATGGTTATTTAGATATTGTGGAAATGATGATTGCAACCAATAAAATGCCTCCAATATCAGCATTATCAAATGAAATGGAAACACCTCTATTAATGGCAATTACCAACAACCATACTGATATTGCAAATGCACTATTAGTTTATTACAGTGAAAACTATTCAATAGACGAGTTTCAAAGATTTATAGACCAGTATAATGCAAATGGGGTTTCCCCATTTATAATGTGTGTGTTAAGAGATAACTACTCACTTTTAGCAAGCTTAGTATTATATGGGGCCGATGTCAATAGCTTTAAAAAGGATAATTCAAATGCTCTACACTGTGCTGCAAATACAAATAATGTCAAAATTATTAAATATCTAATTGATAATGGTACCAATAGTGAAGCATTCAATCGTTATGGGAATACTCCAATTCATGAAGCATCTATCAGATCAAATTATCAAGCAATCACTGCTTTTGTAGAAATGAATATCAAATTAGCAAATCTAAAAGATAAAGATGGTTCATCACCCCTACATCTATGCTGCAATTGTTCTATGTCCAAAGATATTGAAAAAAATTTAAACTGTATAAAGACCCTCCACTACAATGGTAATGCCGATTTAAATCAAACAGACAATGGCGGTGCAACACCACTACATGTACTTGCATGCAACGAACCAAATGTATTGGAACTTGTTGAGTTTTTATTAAAAAATGGTGCCGATCCAACAATAGAAAATAAACATGGCTGGAGTGCTTTACATCAAGCATATAATAATAAACATGCAAAACAAGTATATGATGCTTTATATCAGCACACTAAACTCAACTACCCAGCATATTTAAATGGATTTAACACAGAAAAGAAAAAAGAAATAAACCAAAATCAAGATCAAAGCAGTGTATATACTATAGATAAAGAAGAATTACATAAAATTGGTTTAGAACGATTGAAATCAATTGGTGATAAAATCAAAAATGGGGAAATAAAGAGAATCATTTGTTTAACCGGATCAGGTATTTCCGCCAATGCTGGAATTCCACCTTATAGAACAAAAGATGGCTTGTTGAATAGAAACCAACAGTTTTCATTCTCTTTGGAGGTACTAAGAGAGAACCCCGAATTATTTTTTGAAACATTAAAAAAACATTTCTACCCAACCGCAAATGGAGATAGTCTAGTTAAACCAACCCAATCACATAAATTTATAAATCAACTTGCAGATAAGGGATTACTTTTAAGGAACTATACTCAAAATGTTGACCCACTACAGGAAAGATCTGGTACACCAGATGAATTAATTGTTCATGCACATGGATCATTTAATAATTGGTATTGTTCAAATTGTAAAAAAGAATATGATAAAAATGAAATTTGGTTAGAAATAGGAAGAGGTGGGCTACCATATTGCAAGGAATCATCCTGTAGAGAAATTATTAGACCAGGTGTTGTATTTTTTGGTGAAAAATTACCAATAGAATTCAAGAGATATTCAATTTCAGATTTCAGAGAGTGCGATTGTCTATTTGTTTTAGGTACCTCACTTCAAGTTTATCCTTTTTCTGGTTTATTAAACGATGTTAAAATTGATATACCTAGAGTTCTTATCAATTTTGAATCAACTGGACCATTCAGGAACACAAATGACCTATTGAACCAATCACAAAATAACAATGATGATATAAAAATAGAATCAAGAGGTTTAAGAGATGTTGTAGTATTGGGTGATTGTGATAAAGGAGTTAACTTTTTAAATAATTTATTTTTTAATAGCTAAAAATAAAATAAACAAATTTAAATTAATGTGTCTTTTGTTTATTATTTTTTTTATTAATTAATAATTTTTTATTAACAAATTCTATAAATCATTATTTACTATTAATAATGTACCATGGTAGAATCTAAACGATATGATATTTTAAAAATTGATTTATTATCAATAGATTTATTTAATGAATTTTTAACGCTACCATTAAGATAGTCGGGTGAACTTGGCTCCCTTGTTATGGTTAGTAACGGAATTGTTTATATTTTCGGTAACCGAAGGCATGATCAATGCGACCATCTTCGATGTAGTCCCTGACACAATTTCTGATATTGGTGAGAGTATTCGTTTTATCTGTATTTCTTTCCAAATAAAATATTAATTCATTTCTACAAACTTCTGGTACTATTCTGGAAAAGCAGAAAATACACCATCTAACTTTTAATTTGTCCAACGATACCTCCGTAATCAATACTGGTCTGAGGAAGGCATTTAATGCGGACAATCTTTCCAGACAATCATCTTTGGATTCAGGTTCAGTTGCGAGGGCAACAACACCCTTCATCATGATCTCGTCATAAGATTCAACTTTTGTATGTTTTGAAAAAGAGGACATAGAATTTATCAAATCTTTAAATATTGGACTATAATTATCAATATTACTACTGCGTATAAACTTTATTTATTGTATTTCTTGAATTTGGTTTTATAAAATTAAATTTTTTTTTTTTGTTTATTTTTGGTGAAATTTTTAATTAAAATTTTTAAAAATTATTTATTTAAATTTTTAATATTGCGCAGTTTAAATTGAAATTTTTTTTTTTTTTTTTTTTTTAAATTATTATTTTTATATATTAAAAATAAAAAAAAAATTAAATTTTTTTTTTTATTCCCCACAATATTTTTTTTTTTTTTTGCACAAAATTTTATTTTTTTATTTTTTTTTTTATTATTTTCAAGGGGGTGTTTTTTTAAAAAAATAAAGAAATAAAAATTTATGTATATCACTTTTTTTATATATAAATAAAAAAAAAAATTCATTTCTTTTTGTCAAGACACCCCCTTTGATTATTTATTTAATATTTTTTTTAGTTTTTTTAAGGTTTCTTTTGTACAACTAGTTGTAATAATTACTACTCAAACAAACTGAAATCTCTGTTAATAAAGGTAAAATTAAATAAAAAAACATTTTATTAATCAGTAAAAAAAAATTAATAATTAATAATAAACAATAAATAATAAATAATAATGTCACTCAAAGATTGTTACTTTTGTGAAAAGTCACTTGATAATTTGATTTTTACTATCATGCATTAACATGTGCATTAAAAACAGTAAAAAGATATCATGTAGATTATCATGAAGCCATAAATAAGACACAGAGGAACTTGGTGAAAATTATCAACTTAAATCAAAGAATATGCACATAAAAAACAAAGATTTGATTTAGGATTTGAATCAAATAATTCGCATTCACCATCGGTTAGCTATACTTCATCGCCATCAAGACTTTTCTTCATTACCAATTTCACCATTGGTTGGCTATACTTAATCACCATCAAGATTTGTCCTCTTTACCAATTTCACCATTGGTTGGCTATACTTCATCACCATCAAGATTTGTCCTCTTTACCAATTTCACCATTGGTTGGCTATACTTCATCACCATTAAGATTTGTCCTCCTTACCAATTTCACCATTGGTTGGCTGTACTTCATCACTATCAAGATTTGTCCTCTTTACCAATTTCACCATTGGTTGGCCATACTTCATCGCCATCAAGATTTGTCCTCCTTACCAATTTCACCATCAAGATTTGTCCTCCTTACCAATTTCACCATTGGTTGGCTATACTTCATCACTATCAAGATTTGTCCTCTTTACCAATTTCACCATTGGTTGGCTGTACTTCATCACTATCAAGATTTGTCCTCTTTACCAATTTCACCATTGGTTGGCTATACTTCATCGCCATCAAGATTTGTCCTCCTTACCAATTTCACCAGCAAGAGCCTATATCCATCAATTTCCCCACCCATAGTACCACAAATACAATACCCTCAAATTTTATGTTAGTCATAGAAATAGATCCGTCATTAGAGACTCTGCTTTTAAGTTAATGATAATTATAGAATTGTCTAACATTACCACAAGTTAGTATAAACTTTCCGGTTCTTTTAAATAATCATCTTGGTGTACGCAAAGGGTTACATCATCTAACCAAACCAATTTTGAAATTATTATAGAAAAAGGTAATTAGATTTTATAAATATTATTATATATATATAATACATAATTATTCTATATATCTGACAACAATTATACTAATATACGAACTTTATTAGACCAAATCAAATTGGCAATAAATATTATTCAAAACTTAAACAAGTATATAGTAAATATTCAGAAAAATAAAGTTCAACTTCAGAAGAATCAAAAACAGTTCATATACCATCATATATTCCAATCTATTCAGATTCAGATTTAAATGATCAGTCCAATACAATTGCCGAACTTAAAAACAAAACATTGGAAATATTCCAAAATAACGAAAATCGTTTCAAAAGGAAATCATCTGTTCAAAATGGTCATGGCTCAAATAACAAAGGGGTAAACCATCATTGAACCATAAAGGTGATAAGAAAGCTGATAACAAAGTTGAAGCTGATAAAATTCGTGAAGATTACTCCAATAGGGACAAAAATACTACACAAACAAGTGTACTAATGGGGTAAACAACAAAGTTTCTATTTCCACAGTATAAAAGCTGACTATCAAGTCAAGAATTATCTACAGATAATATCTTTTTAAACAATTTAAATAAAATAAAAATATTTTTTCATACTATCCTTTCACTTCATATATTGTCCAACAATTGCTTTTGGAAAAACCCCCGAAGAAAAAGTAAAGTTCTTCACAGACAACAACAAACAAATTGGTAAAGTTATCTTCAGTTCAATTTGAACAAATGAATTTATTTTTGTTAAAAGAAATAAAATTCCCAATACCAATTGAAGAATATAGCGAAAATACATCAATCGAAACAAAATTTTCAAATGTCATCTCATGGTTTGATGAAGTTTATTCAAATGAAGAGAGATTGAAGAAAGTATAACAGAATCATTTATAGAAATCGAAAATGAAAATACTATTGATTCATATGAATCATCAGATGATTATAATCCAACTACCCCCAAAAATCCAACCAGATCAAAGGCACAATCTAAAAATATGACAACAAGAAAACTTGTAAAAAAAACAAATAAATCATAAAATTTACAGATTAATTTCGGTCACCTGTTTTTCAAATGTAAAAAAAACTCTGAAATTCATCAACTTTAATAAATTAAAATCATTCATATTCATCACTTCAGGAAGAAACCTCAATTAGTCACTTGAAATAACAAGATCAAGAAGGTTATATTAATTAAATAAATTTGGATTACAACAACACTAAATTATACGAGCAAGAAATTTTTTTTATATAATTTTTGCAATAAAATTTCAACTAAAAAGTGATATCTATTTATATGTATATACTCTTATTTGAAAATATATCCTCACCTTGCAGTTTTAAAGAAACTATAAAATCGTGTTATAATAGAGAAATCTCTAACATATAAATAAAATAAATAAATAATAATAAATAATATTAATAAAAAATAATATTATTTAATTATTATTATTATTTTTTATTCTAAAAAAATTTTATTTTACTATTTTTTTTTTTGATTATTTCTTATTTCTATTTTTTATTATTTTTAATTTTTTTCTTTTTTTGTGTTTTCAATTTTGTTTTGATGGTGTCTCCAAACACCATATACACTGCCAGCAAAAAGTAAAGTTAATCCAATTGATAATGTAGTTGCTAATGCAATAGTTTTTGTTTTTTTCTTATTATCTTTGGTTGGTATATGTTCAATATTATTAAATGACGAATAGATTGTATTATTACCTAATTTAAGTGTAAATGGAATCGTAAGAGTTGTATTACTACTTTCTTTATCTTCTAATATAAGATCTTTGTTAAAGTTATGTGGTAGAGTTAGTTGACATGTTATTATATCGATTGTACAGTTTTTGTTATACTTTGTGCCATGATATAACATTGAACAGTTTTTAGTTGCAAAAGTTGTATTAAAAACTGTAGGCAAACCAATATCGTATGGTTCTCCAAAGTTAAATCCAGTTATATCAATATTAATTAAAATTTGTTGTTCATCATATTGTATTTTAGAGTTGTAAACAATACCTTCTTTTCTATTAATTTTATTTGATTTTGAAAAGAAACCATTTAAAAAGAGTTTTAATGTGGATGATGATATACCTTCTTTAATATGAACTGATATGTTATTGTCTTGGAAATCAATCATAGTAGCTTCATCGTCAAAAGTTGCACTTAATAACTTGTTTGGATCAGTTTTAGATGAATATGTTTTTAAACCATCACAATAGTAATTAACAACTGGTTCTGATTCTAAACAACCAAATGATGTAGGATACAATTGTTCATTAATAAGTTTACATTTAACAAGCTCCATTATATAACTATCTGATATAATACCATCAATTGTAATCGATATGTTTGAAGATATTTCAATTGATTCTACTTTAAATTTAATTTGGTAATGGTCTATTACTTGACACTCTTTTTCTATACCATTATATGTAATATTGCACAATGATGAGTTTGTACCAAAATTAACACCATAAAGTATAACAGTATTTATTGGATCATTATATTCGACATTATGCTTTAAAACATTGGGTTTTGCATATGAGTACTCTATTGTAACATCTTTGTTTGCAAATGTTATAGTTGCTTGTTTTGTACCAGTACCAGGTATAACATTAAAAGAATATGTATTGTTTACTTTAACTCCAATTGATTTTGAATTTTGAATTTTGAATAATGGATTGAAAGAATTGCTTTTATAATATTTACAATCATAATATGAAAGTAAAACTATTAATGGCGTTTTAGAATCTGTAGATGGTGGCGATATAATTTCAAAATTTGTATTTGCATTAATAGTATATTCATTTGATTTTAAACCATTTACAACTAATTGAACAATTGCACTTCCACAAAAGAATGGAATCTTGAATACTGATTCAGTTTCATCAGTTTGTATGGATAATGGTAATATTATTTGTTTTATATTACTATCATATGTTACAATAACTTGTGTAGAATTATCATTATAACTACCATGGTATTTACCTTGTATTGTAAAGATGGAACCATTTTGTGTGACACTGGAAATAATGGGTTTTACATAATCATAAATAAGGTCATTTGTACTGCATATATTGTTTACACACACTTTAATTGTATTTTGATTATTATCAACTCCTTTAGGTAATCTACATTTAATATAGGTTAAGTTGCTAGGAGGAATGATGTCACATAATTTGCCAAAAATTGTAATTTTAAGATCGTTCTGGTCTTTTATTGATAAAAGTTGTGTACCAATAATTTCAACAATACCTTCATTATACTTTGTACGCATTTGTGGAATATGAGGATGGGTGTGGTGGTATTTGTATTGTATTATTTGTATAAAGTGTATCTATATTAATTGAAATATTTAATTCTTGAGTGTATATTGATGAATAGTTTAATACCATTTCTTCATAACCGATTGATATGATATCACTTTCATTTAAAAGTGAACCATTAATATATACAAATACTATGGTAATCTCTCTTTGTCCATATATGGAATTATAAAAATTATCACCTTTAATTGTTAGATGATGATTTGTAGTATTATAATATACTGATGAGATCGATGGACTTTGAAATGACAAGTCATAGCACATTAGTTGATGGGCATCTAAACATATTTTAAATTCACCATAACCACGTGGAAAAGTAATTGATAGAAAGTTTGGATTATAGTTTGGGTCATCATATTCACCGGCAACATTTACATTTTGATAAAAATCCCATGATTTTAAAAAAGCCACTTTCGTATCACCAACTCCGAATCTCATGAATTCTCCAGTTACATTTATAACACCTCCCTTTGTTGGAGGTTTATTTAAAAACGTTACATTGTATGGTTCAAACAAACAATTATTAATTGTCTTTGATTTATAGCCACATTCGGTTTTATTTGTTTTAAGATCAATTACACAAGCATCTACTGCTGACCCATAGTATTTTTTACTATCCATTGTTGCTTCATAGGTAATTCTGTCAAAAATATAATTATGATACTTGGGATTGGGGAATTTAGACAAATTAAAATTTAGATTTAAATATGGAATTTTAAAATATGGATCCTTATAAATGGTTACATTAAGTGGAACACGTTCATATAATCCAGTAAAGTCAACAATTATTTTTCCATATGTAGATTCAACATCTAAAATTTTTAAAATTAAATTATATTTTTTAATATTTAAAAAAATAAAATTATATTTATCAGAATCTAAAACTTACGATAACCAAAGCAAATTGAAATATGAATCAAAAAAAGAAAACCAACTATTTTTTTTTTTTCTTTAAACATATTTTTTTAAAAACTATCCAATAGTAAAATTGATTAATATTAAATCTTAAATTAAAAAAAAATAAAAAAAAACAAATAAAAAAACAAGTAAAAAAAAAACATATAAAAAAATAATTACAATTTGTTTTATTTTAAATCAGTTCCCAAATAATGAAGCTCAATAGAAAAATAACAATTTCTATATACTAATAAAAATATTAATAATTATAATTTTACATATAAAAAAGTGTTTTTAGTGTGGGTTAATTTTTATAAATATAATTTTTGCAATAAAATTTTAACTTAACTGAGATATCTATATATTTATATGTATATATATTAATAATAATATTTTTACATATAAAAAAAATGTTTTTAGTGTGAAAAAAAAATGTGAGTGGGTGTATTTAGGGTTAAGTTTTATAAATTTAATTTTTGCAATAAAATTTGAACTTAACTGTGATATATATATTTATGTGTGTTTATATTCCTATTTTAATTAAAAATATATCTTCACTTTGAAGTTTAAAAGAACATTTAATACAGAAATCATATTATTTATATTAATAAATAAAATAAATTATTATTTAATAACATAATTTATTTATTTATTTTTTTTGAAATTATTTCTTATTTCTATTTTTTTAATGGAGATTATTATATTATTTTTTAATTTTTTTCTTTTTTTGTATTTTCAATTTTGTTTTGATGGTGTCTCCAAACAAAATATACACTACCAGCAAAAAGTAAAGTTAATCCTATTGATAATGTAGTTGCCAATGCAATAGTTTTCCTTTTTTTATTATTATCTTTGGATGGTATATGTTCAATATTATTAAATGACGAATAGATTGTATTATTACCTAATTTAAGTGTAAATGGAATCGTAAGAGTTGTATTACTACTTTCTTTATCTTCTAATATAAGATCTTTGTTAAAGTTATATGGTAGAGTTAATTGACATGTAACTATATCGATTGTACAGTTTTTGTTATACTTTGTACCATGGTATAACATTGAACAGTTTTTAGTTGCAAAAGTTGTATTATAAATTGTAGGCAAACCAATATCGTATGGTTCTCCAAAGTTAAATCCAGTTATATCAAGATTAATTAAACTTTGTTGTTCATCATATTGTATTTTAGAGTTGTAAACAATACCTTCTTTTCTTTTAATTTTATTTGATTTTGAAAAGAAACCATTTAAAAAGAGGTTTAATGTGGATGATGATATACCTTCTTTAATATGAACTGATATGTTATTGCCTTGGAAATCAATCATAGTAGCTTCATCGTCAAAAGTTGCACTTAATAACTTGTTTGGATCAGTTTTAGATGAATATGTTTTTAAACCATCACAATAGTAATTAACAACTGGTTCTGATTCTAAACAACCAAATGATGTAGGATACAATTGTTCATTAATAAGTTTACATTTAACAAGCTCCATTATATAACTATCTGATATAATACCATCAATTGTAATCGATATGTTTGAAGATATTTCAATTGATTCTACTTTGAATCTAATTTGGTAATGGTCTATTACTTGACACTCTTTTTCTATACCATTATATGTAATAGTGCACAATGATGAATTTGTACCAAAATTAACACCATAAAGTATAACAGTATTTATTGGATCATTATATTCGACATTATGCTTTAAAACGTTAGGTTTTGCATATGAGTACTCTATTGTAACATCTTTGTTTGCAAATGTTATAGTTGCTTGTTTTGTACCAGTACCAGGTATAACTTTAAAAGAGTATGTGTTGTTTACTTTAGTTCCGATTGATTTTGAATTTTGAATTTTGAATAATGGATTGAAAGAATTGCTTTTATAATATTTACAATCATAATATGAAAGTAAAACTATTAATGGCGTTTTAGAATCTGTAGATGGTGGCGATATAATTTCAAAATTTGTATTTGCATTAATAGTATATTCATTTGATTTTAAACCATTTACAACTAATTGAACAATTGCACTTCCACAAAAGAATGGAATCTTGAATACTGATTCAGTTTCATCAGTTTGTATGGATAATGGTAATATTATTTGTTTTATATTACTATCATATGTTACAATAACTTGTGTAGAATTATCATTATAACTACCATGGTATTTACCTTTTATTGTAAAGATGGAACCATTTTGTGTGACACTTGAAATAATGGGTTTTGCATATTCATAAATTAGGTTATTTATACTGCATATATTGTTTACACACACTTTAATTGTATTTTGATTATTATCAACTCCTTTTGGTAATATACATTTGATATAGGTTAAATTGCTAGGAGGAATGATGTCACATAATTTGCCAAAAATTGTGATTTTAAGATCGTTTTGGTCTTTTTGAGATAAAAGTTGAGTACCTGTAATTTCAACAATACCTTCATTATACTTTGTGGAATTTGTGGAATATGAGGCTGGGTATGGTGGTATTTGTATTGTTTTATTTGTATAAAGTGAATAAATAGAAATTGAAATATTTAATTCTTGAGTATATATTGAGGAATAGATTAATACCATTTCTTCATAACCGATTGATGTGATATCACTTTCATTTAAAAGTGAACCATTAATATATACAAATACTATGGTATTCCCTCTAAGTCCTTTTGTGGTATTATAAAAACCATTTCCTTTAATTGTTAGATGATGATTTGTGGTATTATAATATACTGATGAGATTGATGGACTTTGAAATGACCAGTCATAGCAAAATGTTTGAAAGTAATCTAAACAAAATTTAAATTCACCATAACCACGTGGAATATTAATTGATAGAAAGTTTGGATTATAGTTTGGGTCATCATATTCACCGGCAACAGTTATATTTTGATAAAAATCATCTGATTTTAAAAAAGCCAATTTCAAATCATTAGATGCCAATCTCATGAACTCTCCAGTTACATTTACAACACCACCCTTTGTTGGAGGTTTATTTAAAAAGGTTACATTGTATGGAAGAAACAAACTTTTATCTATTTCGTAATCTCTATACCCACACTCGGTTTTATTTGTTTCACCATCAAGTACACAAGCACATGCTACGGACCCATAGTACATTTTACTATCCATCGTTGCTTCTAAAGTAACTCTATCAAAAACATAATTATGATAATCGGGATCGGAGAATTTAGACCAAGTATAATTAAAAGTTAAATATGGAATTTTAAGATGTGGATCTTTATAAATGGTTACATTAATTGGAACACTGTCATATAATCCAGTAAAGTCAACAACTACTTTTCTATATGTAGATTTTATATCTAAAAATTTTAATTTAAAATTACAATTTTAATATTTAAAAAAAATATAATATGATTCAAAGAATCTAAAACTTACGAAAACCAAAACAAATTGACAAATTAACCAAAAACACCAAAATTACTATTTTATTTTTTTCTTTAAACATATTTTTTTAAAACTATTCAATAGTAAAATTGTTTAATATTGTATCTTTAATAAAAACAACAAATTAAAAAACAATTAAAAAAAAATAAAAAAAAAAACAAGTAAAAAAAAAAAAAATAAAAAACAAATAAAAAAAATAAATAAAATAAATAAAAACAAATTTGTTTTATTTTTAATCAGTTCCCAAATAATCAAACCCAATAAAAAATAACAATTTTTATATCCAAATTAAAATATTGATAATATAAATTTATAAAAAAAAAAAGTGTTTTTAGTGTGAAAAAAAGTGTGTGTGGGTGTATTTAGGGGTGAAATTTTTTTTTTTTAAAAAAAAAATTTTTGCAATAAAATTTGAACTTAATTGTGATATCTATATATTTATATAAATAAATTCTAATATTTGATTAAAATATATCTTCACTTTTCAGTTTTAAAGAACCTATAATATCGTGTTATAATACTGAAATAGGTAACTTAAATAAATTTAAAAATTTTCAAAACAAAATCTTGGGATTCTAATTAGAATCATAGCTTCCCTTAAAAAAATATCTGACAATTAAGCAAAATCCAAAAAAAAATGTTATTTAAATTTTGTTTAATAATTAATTGAATTTATATGAACAAAAAAAAATAAAAAAATGACTTTTAAATCTTTAAAACAATCAGTTATTTTTTTTTTTTTTAAAAAATCTTTCTAAATGATTTAATTTATATTATTAGAAATTTAAGAGATAGTATTTTATTATGCATGTTATATTTTTAATTGATATACCCCTACTTGATCTTGTTATGTCCAGTGAGCAATTGAGGTTTCTTACTGAAGTGACGAATATGAATGATTTTAGTTTCTTGAAGTTGATGAATTTCAAGGTATTTTTACATTTGAAAAACAGGTGACTGTATAGGTCATTATGAACATTTTCATTACATAGTCTACATGGTTTTTGGTGAATGAAATTGATGGGTAGACATCTTGCTTGAATTTTGAATAGGGTATTTCTTGATTTTGGATCTTTAATGTTAAGGATATTCCTGAATAACTTTTAAAAACTCTACCCTTTTTTTTTTTTTTAAAAAGTGAAGATAATTAAAAGCAAATGCTTTAAAAGCTGTACCCTGATGTATTAAGTCATCATTTTGGGATAATAAAAAGCAAATGATTAAAATAGTAAATTATTGAGTAATGATCTTTTTTTTTTTTTTTTTTTTTTTTAAAAGTGAAGATGATTCTTAATGATATATTAAGTCATCAGTTTATTGTGTTTGGTATGTGTTTAATGCTTATATGAGTTTTACCACACTGCATACAAGTTGGGCACGGTAACGTCAATTCGTGTGTGATTCGGAAAACTTGCTGAGACTGGGGAGTAATGATATTTGTTCATTATGTAATGTAGATGGAGCTACTTTAGTTATAGATAAATAATAAATATAAATAATTCTAATAATCAAATAAATATACAATTATTTTGTTTGTGAAAACTAAAACCGAAAACTAAAAAATAAAATTTTATTTTTTAAATTTTTCAATTTTTTTATTTTTATTTTATTTTTAATTTTTAATTTTAAATAATAAACTATTTAAAATAAAGGAAAATATAAATATATTATTTAGTTGAGATATAATTATAACTGTAATATTCATTTAATTCTAAAATGCATATGAATACATTACAATTACAATAACTTCCGGAAAGATATGCTAATAAATGAAAACACCGGGAAGAATTAATTATAAAAAAGTTTCGCCCAAAGGGGGGCTCGAACCCCCGACCACAAGGTTAAAAGCCTTGCGCTCTACCGACTGAGCTATCTGGGCTATTTGATGTTAATAATAAAAAACTGCTTAAAAAATTTTATAAAAAATAAAATATAATTTCAAAAAATTGAAATTTCAATTTTTTTAAAATTTTTTTTTTTTTAAATAATAGAATCTTTATTTATTTTATTAATTTCATTTTTATTTTATTTATTTTGTTGTGTTTTGGTTTTATGTTTTATATTTTTTTTATTTTTATTTATTTAAATTTTAAAACTATTATTTAATTTTGTTGGATTCTTGATTGAAGTTGAATGATAAATTCATAATATGAACAACCTTCAGGGGTTCTATCTTCGACTAATAAAGAAGTAAACTCAGCTCTTCTTTGCTTATCATTTGAAGGAACTAAATAAAGTTTTAAGTAATCTTGATAAGAGGATCTAGCGTGTTCGATTACCTTACGAGCGTATCTATTATTTTCATTGTCGAGTATTGGGAAATCTTGGAAGGTATTAATATCGAGAGTTTGTTGATCGCAACCAAAAATATCAAAGAACACTGTTGGTTCAATAGCTTCACCAATGTAAATATATATAGTATAACCATTAACAACTGCGAATAAACCATTACGAGAGAGTTGATCTGATGCGAGTTTACAAGAATGTGGAACAAATGGTGTATTGGTATCTTGTGGTGGTTGATAATTTGGTGGTGCTAAAAGGGAATAAAAGTATGGGTAGAAAAAGTTGAGACATGAATTTAAATCCAAGGCTTTCATACGCTGCATATGGAATGAACGGATATCTGGATTGGTAAGACGGCTAGAGAAAATAATATTTTTAACCATAGCAACAACATAGAGTGGAAGATGTTTAAGTGATTCTGGAAGTAAAAGTTTTGGTGCATTTTGGCTGAGAGTAACACCACCACCAGCTTGAGGATTGTTGGCTGAAACATTTTTAAAGCCTTGGAGTATTTCTACACATTTGTTAGCGATAGCATCTCTAGCATCGCTAAGACTAGATGAAAGTGCTTTATCGATAGCCATCTTACTAATTAAACTGGTGACAACAGATACATCTGCATATCTAAAGAGGTCATAAGCATTGTTAACGACAGGAATTGAAATTGTGAATACTCTGACTCTACGTTCACCACAACTATGAGTATAAAGGAGAGCTGATTGAAGACATGCATATTTTTGGCCAATTGAATCGGTGATACCTAACTGAAGAGTAATAGTTTTGTCACTATCCATAGTTGGGAGACCAAGGAGATCAGAGTTCTTTAAAAAGTAATTGCCATGGTAAGCATTTATGGTAAGACCACGACTTGAACGTACACGCATAACAGCTTCCCAAGCAACATCTCTACCAAGACAATGAATGAGATTAGCAGCAAATACTTGACCATCTCTTGAGGCTACAAATGATGGATAGTAATACATTTGACCACCAGTAATTTGACATAATGAACCTAATGATGAAGTATCGGTATAATCATTTGAAAAGAGGAACATATCAACACTTAATTGTTGTGATGTACAACTAAGAGCCAACTCTTTATAGAATTCACCATCTGCTGAAGGTTGTAATAATGACACTTCTTTTTTAGTACCTAAAACACTTTGATAATCTCTAATTGAAAGTTTACCGATTGGGCCACGTGGAATGTAGGATTGCATAACAACTAATTTACCACCAACACGTTCACAAATACTAAAAGCTGCTTTAAGTGCTGAGCCTAAACATGATTCTACTTTTTGTTGGGTACGTACTTGATTTTGGATAATAGTAAGAGTATTATCAATAACTTCACGACAATCTTTTAAGTTTACTAAAAAGTCTTCGAATGGTGGTACATAAACTTGATCTAAATCGGTAACAATAAACATTTGTGGACGATTTGATGGATTTGCTTTTAAATTATAAAAATGAAGTGAATCATCAAAAGTCATAATACCAAATCTAGTTCTACCTAAGCCCTTCTTTTGAAGGTCATCTAATGTTGTCTTGATTGCACTGATTGCTGTATTTAACATTCCACTAACAATTGACTCGTAACATACATCGATAATAAAGAAATAAGTTGGTGGTTGTGGTGCTCTAATTGTATAATCATTACTTGCTAAAAATTCGACACATCCTCTTTTTAATTCTGGTCTAGTATCAATATCTTGTCTTAATCCAGTTCTATAATCAATTTGTGAATAATAATCTTGTGGTGCTAAAAAATAAATAATAAAAATATTAATATTAATATACTTATTATTAACTATTACAATTATATTAAACTATTTGATCTGAATACTTACTATCATTTATGTTTTCACACATACAACATCTCCATTTTGCACCATTGTTTAACCATGTTACAAATGGATTAATATAAGTTCTACATCTTTTACATCTAACAATTGAAGAAAAAACAACTGGTACTGGATTCTAAATAAATAAATAAAAAACATTAGTATTAATCCAATGTACTATTATAATTTATAATTCTATATGTCTTTGTTTACATTTGGATCATTGGCGAGTGGGTGAACATTTAAACCAAATGGAATATGAACTTTATTTAATAATGATTGATTATTTGGAATAGCATTCATTGATAATCTCATATAAGATTTTGGACAAAGGTTATCAATATTTGGTACTGGTGCTTCGACTTGTTGTTGTTGTTGAAGACTTTGTTCTTGTGGTTGTGGTTGATAAGGTGTTTGTGGTTGTTGTGGCTGCCATTGTTGTTGTGGTTGTTGATTTTGTTGTGGTTGCCATTGTTGTTGTGGTTGTTGTGGTTGTGGATAATTTGGGACAAAAGTTGTTGGTTGTTGTGTTTGTATTGGTGATACTGAATTACCTGCATTAACTGTTGGTTGTGAAAATGGAAATGTTTGTGGTTGTAAAGTATTATTTGGATATTGTGGTTGTTGTGGTTGGTAATTTGCATTATTCATTTGTGGTTGTGAGATATTCATATTATTAAAACCTGAAGTTAAAACTGCTTCATTTGTTGGATCTACTGGATAAACTCTTTTACCGGTACCATGTTGTGGTGAAATCATTGATGGAGTTGCTCCATTATTTTGTTGTGGTGATATATTTTGTTGTGTTGGTTGTGTTGGTTGTATTGGTTGTGTTGGTTGTGTTGGTTGAGTTGGTTGTGTTGGTTGGTACTGTGGTTGTTGATTATATGGATTATATTGTTGTTGTTGTGGTGAAATTTGTTGATTTGGTTGTTGATTATAAAATTGTTGTTGTTGTTGTTGTTGTTGTTGTTGTTGGTACTGTTGTGCTTGTTGATCTTGACTTAATTGGTTTGTTTGATCAATTGGATATTGCCTTTTTTGTGACATTCTTTCGTTATATTTATATTATTTGATTATTATTTGGCTATTAAAAGGCTGTAGTGTTTTTTTCCTCTTTCTCTATATTATCTATATTTATTAAAGTGATTTTTAACAAAATATCAAATAAAAATAATATAAAAAAAAAAGATTTAAATAATTTTTTTAATTATAATTATAAATAAATAAAAAAAAAAAAAATATTAAAAAAAAATAAAAATAATTTAAATAACACAAATTTTTTTTAATTTTTTTTAAATTTTTAATTTTTTTTTTTTAAAAATTTTTTTAAAAAAAAAATTATGAAGATGATTCATCCTTTTTTTGGAGGAAGTTCAAAATAAAATTAATAAAAATATATAGAAATAATATTTGTTTTTATAGTTATGACTAATTAAGTTTACCTATTATTGCTTATCTGGTTATAAATCGTATGTATTATCATTCTTTTATTTTTTTATTTTTCCTTTATTTTTTTTTTTTTAATTTTTTGCTGACTCACCCCTTTATTTTTCCAATGACCACGTTCAATTATAATAATAATAAATAAAATTTATCAAATATATATTTTTAAATATATTTGTAAATATATTTGCAAATATATCATCAATATCCAAATCAAAGTTATATAAATAAATTTTATATGCCACAAAAAAATAATAAACTTGGTCAAAAGTAGTCAAAATAATTCTTTGAAAGAATTTCTTCAAGTCATTAAAATGACGACCTTCAAATATAAAATAGTAATAATGTTTCAATCAAACCTACACACACAATATTTTTAAAAAAAAAAAAAACGATATTTGCATTATTTATTTCAAAACCAATGGTCATTGGGAAAATTTAAATTTCCAATTTTTTTTTGTTCTTTTCAAAAAAATATAATCTTTGAATTAAAACATTTTTATATAAATATAGTATTTAAATCAAAGAGATTTTTAAAAAACACTTAAATTATATTTTAAATAAATAAAATTCAAATAATAATATTTAATTTAAATTATTTTTAACCTTTTTAAATATTATTAAAAAAAAAAAATTAAAAAAAAATTTTTTAATTAAAAAAAAAAAAAAAAAAAAAAAAATTTTAAAAACCGAAAAAAATTAATTATTTTCATTATCAATTGGGGTTTTACCAAAGAATTAATAATATTATATAAATAAATAATAATAACAATACTAAATTTGTAATAATAAAATAATAATAATAAAAGTTTTTTTCACATTAATAAATAAATATTAATATCTTTTATAAAAATGATGCAAGAAGAAATTACTTATGATCAATACCTTCAATCAGCCGTTGAGGTTGTTAAGGAAATAGGCCCAATGATTTTAAAGAATTATAACAGTCGTTCAAAAAAAATCGAATATAAAGGGGCTATTGATTTAGTTACAGATACAGATAAAGGTAAAATTAAAAATATATTAAAGAAAAAAATATATTAAATTTAAAAAAAAAAAAACATTTATTAATAATTTTTTTATTTTTTTTTTTTTTAAATAAATTAAAATTTTTAATAATTACAGCTGTTGAAGAATTTATTATTAAAACTTTAACAAATAAATACCCACATACTAAAATTTTAGGAGAAGAATCAACAGTTGATGGTCAATATAATTGGGGAAATGAACCAACATGGGTAATCGATCCAATCGATGGTACTACCAATTTTGTTCATAGATTCCCATTATTTTGTGTTTCAATTGCATTATCAATTAATAAAGAAATTGTTGTAGCATGTCTTTATGCTCCAGTCCTCAATGAATTATTCACTGCCACTAAAGGTGGTGGTGCTTTCCTCAATGGTGAACAAATTTATACCTCATCCATCGATACACTTTCACAATCAATTATTTCAACTAATGTTGGTTACGATAGATCTGATAGTGGTATTGAATTTATGTTAACGTAGGTGTTATTAGAAATAAAACCATTTACTGGTATTCAATTATGTAATATTAATATTTATTCGGTATTATTATTTATTTAATATAGTAATTTTAGAAATATGTTAAAAGATAATGTTCAAGCATTAAGATTTTCAGGTACAGCAGCATGGGAAATGGCTAGTGTTGCATGTGGTAGATCAGATGCATTTTATGAATGGGGTATTCATCCATGGGATATTGGTGCCGCTTCACTTTTAATTACTGAAGCTGGTGGTGTAGTTGTTGACCCAAATGGTGGCAAAGTAGATATGGAAGCCCGTAGAGTTTTATGTGGTAACAAAGCTATCGTTGAAAAACTTTCAAAATTATTAATTGAAAAACCAGGTCAAAAATAAAGATAAATAAAGATTTTAAAAAAAAAAAACAGTATATATTAAAAAAAAAAAAATAGAAATATAATGCAAAGTTTATTTTTGAAAAGAAAAAAGATTAAAATATAATTATTTAAATATAAATCACACCTTTATTTTAATATTATAATAACAATTAAAGAAATTCATCAAAAAAATTATAAAAATAATAAATTGAAAAAAAAATAAAGTATAATTTATTTTTTGGTTTTAAAGAATAAAGATGTATTTTTAGAAAAAACACATTGTAAAGAAAATCAACACAAATAATACAAGAAATAATTATTTTACCAATAAATCAGATTCAATTTTTTTTCTTTATGTTTTATTTATTTATTTTTCTTAAAGGTTATTTATAATAATCTTTAAATAGAATACAAATAATAAAATCAAAATCAAAAAGTTTTTAATCAATTTCATAAAAAATAATGAAATATAGTATATATTTTAAGAAAGAGGTGATAATAATAAGTTTCTATTGGGTGACCAACAAAAAAATAAAAATTAATAATATGTTGTTTTTTTAAAAAAAAGAAATTGTTATGTTTTTACTAAATTTTATTTTTGTTATTGGTTATTGTTTTTATTATAATTTAGAAAAGGAAAGAAAAAAAAAACTTTAAAAAAAAATAGTTTTTTATTGTTAGTTTCAATTATTTATTATTTTTATTATTATCATTATTGTTATTATTGTTGTTATTTTAGCTCTACTCAGATTATTTGCTAATATTATGCATTATAGTCAGTAAATATACTATAGTAATATTCCCATGATATGTTTTTTTTTTTTTTTTTTTAATAATAGGGTTAAAAAATATAAAAGTAAATGTGTGTGAGATTATATTTATATACACAAATAGGAAGATGGTAAAATTTATATTTTTTTAAAAATATATCTGTTTATAAATAATCAATCATACTTTTTTTTATTTAAAGGACCAAAATAGTAAATAATAATAAATGGAGTTAATAACATTTGTAAATTAAAAATAACAATAGTAATAATAATATAATGTTTTAGGGGTATGTTTTAATATAGAAATAAATAAAAGTTGGAGGGGTAATGGTGGTGGTGGTAATGGTATTATTATTATACGGTATTGCGAATGAGGTGTTATCATAACTGATAACATAGATAAATATTTATTTTATTAACTATTTTGTATAGGAAAATACATTTTATTATAATAAAAAATGAAGATGATATCATTTGTTTTTTCAATATTAAATAAAATTCTGATTTGGTATTGTTGGCATGATTGTATTACTTTTTTCATTTCACTCTCTTTAAATATGCATATAAAAAACAAAAAATTAAAAAAATTATTAAACTATATTGTATATTCCAACTCTTTCGCACTCTCTTTTTTTTTTTTTTTTATCTAAATCTGTATCTGTTATCATGTTAGTGAATGGATTTAATAATATCAAAAGAATTGGGGGGTGGGTGACTGAATGTGTGTGATGTATGTGTGTGAGTTTATTTAACTATAAAGTTAAAGTTAGCTTTTTATAAAAATGGAAGTATTTAATTTTTATTATTTTTGGTAATAAAAAAAAAATAATAAAAAAAAAAAAAAAGGAAATAGAAAAAGGTATAAAAGTAGAATCTTTTTTTTTTTTTTTTGACATTATCATTCGCATTATAATCGTTTTTTCAAAAAAAAAAAATAAAAAATAAAAAATAAAAAAATAAAAAAAATAAAAAACAATTTTTTATAAAATTTTTTTAAATTTTCATAGTTCTCTTATCAAAAAATTTATAAACTATTTTTTAAAGTTTTTTCTTTGTTTTATAAACTCGAATAATTATTTTCATATTATTCCTACTTCACACATACACATTCACTATTACCACCCAAAATTAATAGATATATCTATTCACCACACACACACACAATTTTTATAATTTTTTTTTTTTCATTTATTTTTTTAAATTTAATTTTTATTAAAATAAATTAACTATACCTAATTTTTGCATCATTGTATTTACAAAACATAAATTGGTTTATTTTTTAAGGTAATAGTTTTTCGTATTTTATTTTTTTTTTTATTTTTTTATAAAAAAAAGATATTTAAATTAAAAATAAAAAAATAAAAAAATAAAAAAAATTGAATAGAAAAATGTTCAGATTAATAAATAAAAAAAATTGTTCATTAATTGTTAAACCAATAATTAAAAACTCAATTGTATCAACAACATCATTACTTAAACCAAACTCTCTTGCCATTATATCTAGTTTTAATAATAGTTATTTCAGTACATTTAATAATAATAATATTAATATTAACAATAAAAATAATAACAGTATTAAAAATGAAAACACAATTTTACAAACAAATAATAAAAATATTAGTTTATCAAAATATTCTTTAATAAATAAATATACAACCGTTACAGCTACAATTAATGATGATAATGGTAATAGTAATAACAATGTACCAAATAACCAAAATGATTGGATAAGCAAATTCCCAAGATCAGTTCAACCATATTTAAGACTAAGTAGAGTAGATAAACCAATTGGTGTTTGGTTACTATTATATCCATGTTATTGGTCTATAGCATTAGCCGCACCAGCTGGCTCCTTACCTGATATAAAGACAATGTTGGTATTTGGTATTGGTGCATTCATAATGAGAAGTGCAGGTTGTGTTATTAACGATATGGCAGATTATAAATTTGACTCTAAAGTAGAAAGAACTAAAACCAGACCACTAGCATCAAAACAATTAACTCACAAACAAGGTTTGGTATTTTTAGGCGCTCAATTATTAACATCATTTGCTTTAATTTTATCATCATTAAATTATTATACGTAAGTCATCATCCATTCATTCAATAATTCATTCTTTTACTTTTATTCAAAAATACTAATTTTCTTATTGTATTTAGAATCTTTTTATGTGCATCATCATTACCAATTGTTGTTTTATACCCATTTATGAAAAGATTTACATATTATCCACAATTTGTATTGGGTTTAGCATTCAATTGGGGAGCATTAGCAGGATATTCAGCAGTTGCAGGTGCATGTAATTGGTCAGTTGTTGTACCATTATATTTAGCAGGTATAAGTTGGACAATGGTGTATGACACAATTTACGCACATCAAGATAAAAAAGATGATATTTTAGTTGGAGTAAAATCAACTGCTTTGAAATTTGCAGAAAAGAGTCGTATTATTTTATCAGCATTCTCAGGATTGGTTATTAGTGGTATGTTTTTAACTGGTATCACCGCAAATTTACCATGGATTTATTTCTTGGGAACTGCAGCATGTTCAACTCATCTCATTTGGCAATTAAAAACTGTCGATTTCAACAACCCTTCTTCATGTTTAGATAAATTTATTTCAAATAAGAATTTTGGTTTGTTTTATTTATTCATCATTATAATTTCAAAATTACTTCAAGATAGTCAAGAAGAAGAAGAAGAGGAAAAGAAAAGAAGAAAAGAAAATAATGGTGATAAATTAATCGAATTATAAAAAATTAATCTACTCAAAAAAACAAAAAAATCAAAAAAAAAAAAATTTTCTCCCCATCAAAACAAAATTGTATATAATAAACCAATAAATTAAAATAGGCGAAATAGAATAAACAAACAAAAAAAAAAAAGAAACATAAAACATCCTTTTTTTATACATTATAAATAAAATACAAAATTTTTTTTTTTATATTTTTTTTTTTATTGTTTTTTTATTATTTTCTAAATTTATTTATTCTGCAGTTGGGGGAGTTGTGGATTCTGCATTACGAGATTTTCTCTATAAAAAAAATGAAAAAGATTTAAATATTAGTAAATGCAATGCAACAATTGAGTCAATATGATATAAAATGATGTTATTTACCTCATCCATTGATTTGATATATTCTGAATGCTTTGGACCTTTTGAAATTGTAACTAATAACTCTACACTTGGGATATAATCTGTATGAATTTCTATATAAAATGGTTATAAATTAGATTTTTTGCAATATTATTATGTTGTTGTTGTTTTTAATTAATCATTTATTTACTTTCGATTTTAATAACTTCTTTTGATCTTAGGTAATCAATAGTTGTGACTACTTTTCCAATTGCTTCGCCCAAACCTGAAATATTTAAAAGATTTTCAGAGACGAGGTATCTTGCAGTAAGATCTGAAAAATAATAAAGATTCTTAGCTTTTTCAGCAGAGATCTTTATCTTTTTAATTTCTGGTTCATTTGAGGTAGTGTTATTATTTATTTCTGTTGTTGGTGATGCTGGTGAAAGAATATTGGTGTTTGGTGGTGTAATTGGTGGTGATTGAGTAACGTCTGTATATATATATATATATAAAATAATGATAGTGATCCACAATTAATATAAATTAAGATATTTTTCATTTGATTTATTATAGATTTGAAATTTAATTAATTTATTTTCCCAATATTTTTATATTATTAAAATTATTAAAAAAAAAAAAAATAAAAAAATAGAATAAAAATTAATAATTGGTTCTGGAGTTTTGTTTTTTATAAGATTCTATTATATTTTATTGCACAAATATTACCTGACATTGTGTGTATTAAGGGTTGGTGAATTAAAAAATAGTAATTAAATTAAAAAAAAAAAATTTAAAAATTAAAAAAAAATTAAAAAAAAATTAAAAAAAAATTAAAAAAAAATTAAAAAAAAATATAAAAAAATTAAAATGATTGTTGGGTTCTTTATGGAAAAATAATAATAGAATAGATATTTTTAATAACAATGGATTGAATTTACAAAAAATATGTTCAAGTAATTTTAAATATTTTGATTTTCTTTGATAAAGTTACTAATTGTTTTTTTTTTTTCCCCTATTTTTATTTTATTTTTAAATATTTGTTAACATTTTTTTTGAATTATAATAGGTATTTCGTATGACAGTAGTAATGGCGCCAATATCTCTGTCTTTACCAGCAACTTTTGAAAGGAATTTAAGATAACTTGGACGAACGGTATTTGGTTCCCAAACGAAACCGTGGAACATAATAGTAGTACATAAACAGAATAATAATGTATCACCATGTTTATATGATTTAACATAACTATATTTTTCATTTAAAAAATAATAAAAATAAAGTAATTGTGTTAATTTAAAAATATTCTTTTTCATTTTTGTATTTCATATAGTGTATATTATGTCTTACCCTCTTTTAACAGCAGCATTAAATAATGATTCTAAAGCTCTTGCAAATAAATAAAGTGCCATTTCTGTTGATTTTGAAAACATCATTGCAGAACCTGCAATAAAACCTGCAATTAAACTATTTAAACCATCTTCTTTCTTTCTAATAGCTCTAAGTAAACAATTAATACCTTTAAATCCACCTGTATAAAGTCCTAAAAATAAACCGAATCCAATTGGTTCTTTATGAAGAATAGATTGTCTAATTAATTTCTTTGGGCTGTTTTTTTATATGAGTAAAAAAAATTAGTAAAATTTCAATTTTATTTGATTTTTATCTTTTGAAACATTTTAAACTTTACTTTCTATATAATCTTCTTAAAACTAAGCCTGTTAATAATGCAATACCAGCTCTTAAACCATAGCCAATAGCAAAACCTCTAACTATTGTTTTTAAACATGAATAAATGCATGATTTTTCATGTCTGCATAATTTATTAGTGGATTTTATAGTAGTTTCGACGGTTGAGATTTCTTGAACATTCATTTCTTCCTCTTCTCTTTTAATCTCCTTTTCAATCTCCTCTTGAGATACATTTTGTTGATGTTGTTGTTCTTGTTCTTGTTGTTGCTGTTCCATTTTTTATTTTATTTTCGATTTCTCTATATATGATTTTATTTTATGAATATAGAGTTATAAATTTAAATAAAATGAAAAGGTTTCTAATCAAAAAACAAAAAATAAAAATGAAAATAAAAATAAAAAAACACACATTAAAAAAAAAAAAAAAAAAAAAACAAAAATAAAAAAAAAATAAAAAAATAAAAAAATAAAAAAATTATTTTATAAAAATTATTTTAAAAAAACTATTTTTTTTCTTTATTTTATAATTATAAATAATGATTATAAATAAATAAATATACAGGCTTTACAGGTTTTAGAAAAATGTTAAATATCTTAGTAAAGAGCCACCAGTCCTAGTATTACAGTCACAATTGGACGTAAAGCTATTGTTGTCCTTTTTTATCGGATTACAAACATTTTCCAATGGAAATTTCTTTTTCTCAATAAAACTATTCACCGAGGAAATTAAAACTTTTTAAAAATAAAAATAATTTAAATTAGTTCTTAAAATTCTTTAAATATTTAATTTTTTTTTTTTACTTACGGTATAGCATTTTATTTTTTCAATATTTTATAATTAAATTATTTTTATTTTTATATTTATAATTTTTTTTTTTTTTTTTTTCAATAAATAAAAAAATGAAATTCCTACCAAAACATAGACATTTTACTAAACTACAAAAATACTGATTCCTTTTTTTTTTTTTTTAAAGTTTTTAATGAACAATTTTTTTTTTTTTTTTTTTTCTGGCAATAATAACAATAATAAATTAATATTAAATTTAAATCTTTAATCTAAATAAAATTAAAATTAAAATTAAAATTAAATCTTCAAATTTTTTACTTTCCAATCATACAATAGTTTTAAAGAGATTTTAACAATTGTTGAAGAGGAGATAAGACAAAGAATGGAAGAAAAGTTAAATCTTTAAAGAGAACAAATAAATCTTCAACTTTAATATTTAGTACCCTCAAAGAGATCTTAAAAATAGATGTAATTAGGTTATTGATTTAGAATTTTTTAAGGCGAATATCAAGATCGTAATGCTAAAACCAATGACTGTTTGAAGCTTTCCTATAAACCAGGTGGAAATGATCAAGAGACAATGTTAATTGAAACAAAATTTAAAAAAATGACTACATTTAAATTGAACATAATGTACAATAATCTATTGGAAAGAAAAATTATTGTAATAGTTAATTCAAAAGTTTTGATAGTGTCAAGAGATAGATTGAAAAGGTATTGGATAAGTACTTATAACTTCAGGCGGGATGTTCTTTTGAACAATAAATACCATTTGTAATGATTTTTTTTTTAAAAGTAAAGATGATTCTTAATGATATTAGGTCATCAGTTTGTATTTGTTATGTTGAGTTGTATGATTTTTTTTTTTTTTTTTTTTTTTACAAGTGAAGATAATTAAAAGCAAATGCTTTAAATTATTCAGTAACGTGAAGACAATTAAAAGCAAATGCTTAAAATTAATCAGTAAAGTATGTATGTTGAATTAGCGATAAGTAGCTCCATTTACATTTTTTTTTAAAAAAGCTTACTTAATAATATAATGAATATTATTAGTGTAAGCGACAGTGTTTATTTATATTAAAATATAAAAACATAAACATTTCATATAAATTTTATTTTTTTTAATTATTTGATCTTAGTGCCTTACAAGTAATGCAAATGAAATAGCAAAATCTCTGAAAAGATATTTCTAAAATCAAAAAATATCGACAGCTGCAGGGTTCGAACCTGCGCCTCCGAGGAGATCTGATTTCAAGTCAGACGCGTTAGACCACTTCGCTAAGCTGTCAATTGATGGATAATTTTAAAAAAAATTTGTAAAATGGTTTTTAAGCTTTAGGGAAAAAAAACCATTTTACAAGATGCTTGGTGAGACCCTGTTGTATGAATCGAATTGGAGAAGCCATTCTTACCAACTTGACAACACCAATTTTACAAAAAATTTGTAAAATAAACAATAAAAACCTGAAAGCCTCAACTTTTAAAAATAATAAATTTCATGAAATTTATTATAAACATTTTCATTTTCCTTATTTTTTATTAGTTTTTTTTAAAATAAAAAGTTACAATGAATAAGTTAAATCAACAAGATAAACATCAAAATACAAATCTAAATTATAAAAAAAATTTTATTTTTAAAAAATGATAACAATTGTAATTAGAAAATTTATATATATTTAATTATAAGAACATTGGCATGAGCTATCTTTTGTATGTGAACAAAAATCTCCAACAAAAGGATAATTGCAAGTGCAAACGCCATTATTACACTCTCCATTGTTAAAGCAATTATTAAAACACATATTTGGGTCATAAGAAAATAAATTTGAACCAGTAAATACTAATTGATTATTTGAGTCAAATAATGTAGCATCTTGGGTTCCTGTACCTTGTGGGATATAACATTTAATATATATATTTCCTGTACTAATAAAAATAACTTTTTTTCCTCCAATAAAAAGAGAGAAATTTTCTGGAGATGTGGTGAACCAACCTTCAATAGTAGTTACACCACCATCGACTGATGTTGATGGAATAGATGTAATATATGGTGACTTCATAACATTACAAAGTTGACCCTCATAACCAGTTGAGCATATACATTTTCCCATATAATAATTACCATGTTCACAATTATTGATATATGGTGAATAAAAATCCTCCATTAAAATATTAACTCCATTTGTAGTTGTAATTTCAACATCATAAAATTCATATAAATTTAACGGATCTACTGCACATTCAATTCTTGATGATGAAAGAGTCCATGATGGATAACATGTATTATCCCCAATTTTTATTGATAAGCCAGATAAATCATCACCAAAGTATCCATAAAAGGTAACATAACCACCAGTGGAGTAAGCGGCCTGATAAAATGAAATATGGGGTGTTATAATAGAGCATGAAGGACCAGAATGGTATAGAGGGCATTCATCAGATGAAGATGAACTTGAGGAGCCTTGTCCATAACAATTTGAAACAACTAATAAAAGAACTAATAATATAAGTAATAATTTCATTTTTAAAAATTAATAATAATAATAAAATAAATGATATAATAATGAAATATAAAAAATAAAAAAAAAAATTTTTATAGTTTTTTTGAAATTATAGATTTAATTATAAATAAAATTGTGAGAAAATTATTATAAAGCATTTAAATTTACAGCAAATATTAAAATTTTATAATTTCCAAAAAAATTTATTTCTACGAAATTATCTTCCATCAAAACTTCATAAAAATCCAAAAATCTTTTTTTTTGCAAAAGATGATTTTTTAATTTTTTTTATTTTATTTTGTTTTCGTGTAAATGAATTTTTTTTTTTTAAAAAAGAAATAATTTTTTATAAAAATTCGCCAACGATTATTGTTAAAAACTAAGAATAACGATAATTTTTAATCACTAATTATTAAATTTTCAAAAAAAAAAAAATAATGCCCAAAAAAAGATTTTATAATTAATTTATAAAGATAATAAAATAATATAAAAACCATTATTTATTTTTTTGATTTATATTTTTTATGCTATTGGCCACTCTTTGTAAAGAGTGTTTCCAGCTCTTCCACGGGGAAGTTAGTGCACTAGAGCCGAATGGTTAATTATAACTTCTTACTGAAGTATAAATAATTAAACACCATATTGAAAATTTGTGATTAATTATTTATACCACTAGAATTTTTTTTTTTTTTTTTTTTTTTTTAAAAGTGAAAATAATTAAAAGTAAATGCTTTAAATTAATCAGTAAAGTACCACGCAGAATACATAATTAACCACCACATTGAAAATTAGGTAACTTTCAAAAAAATATTTTTTTTTTTTTTTTTTTAAAAGTGAAGATAATTAAAAGTAAATGCTTTAAATTAATCAGTAAAATTTTATTTAATGTTTTTTTTATAAAGTTTTTAAAGAAAATATTCTAAACTGTTGATATTTGGTAAAGATTTGGTGCTGATGAAGTATGCTCTTGCTATTCTTCTTTTGAATTTTCTATATTCTTCATTGATGTTGCTAATTGTTTGTGGTTGTTTAGCGTGTCTTTCCTTGATGTTTTTTAAACCTTTTAAGTATTCTAAAGTAGCTAGTTTAGTCCATTTTGAGGTTAGATTCTTATAATCGAGTTCTTTTATTGTATTTTCTTGATCGTCATATAATTCTTTACATAACCAAATCCAAACTTGATGAAATACCAGGGCTATGGCATTTCTATAAGCGAAACATCTAGTTAAGTCGAAATCTATTGCTTTATAGTTCCATTGGAAGTGTGATTTGTGGAATCTGGTGTTGTTGTAATCCATATTTATTTCTCCATCGGATTTGCGACCTTCTGGGATTTTGTATGTAATATTTTTTATTGATATATTCCTTCTTGATCTTGTTATGTCTAGTGACCAATTGAGGCCCCTTCCCGAAGTAATGAATATAAATGATTTTAGTTTATTAAAGTTGATGAATTTCAGAGTTTTTTTACATTTGAAAAATAGATGACCATATGGATCATTATTAAGATTTTCATTACATAGTCTACATGGTTTGTTGTGAATGAAGTTGATGGGTAAGCATCTTGCTTGGAATTTGAATAGAGTGTTTCTTGATTTTGGATCTTTAATATTAAGTATATTATTGAATAGGTTGATATAGCTATAACCTGTAAGTTGAAGACATTGTTGGAATTCTGTTTTGGGTGTAAAGCTGTTGAGATTGTTTATTTCCGAATACCATTCTGCTAAAGAAAGAGGTTTGCCGTCTTTATTTTTAATGGATTTCAACCCGTCTAGTAGTCCTTTTTTAACTTTTATTTGTATCCAATCATTGTAGTTTTTAAATAGGTAATCTGAAGTTATTGTTTTGGTTGATATTTGATGTTTCCAACTGTGTTGATATTCTGATTCTATTTTGTTAGTTTCAATTTTATTGATTATTTGATTTATCATCCATAATCTTTGTGCTTTTTGTCTGTTTTTGATATTCCAAAGATTCCAACCTCCTTGATCCATAGGATAATTTGCTCTTTTAGAGCTCATTAATTTGAAGACTTTAAAACCATTTGGACTTTTATTGTTAGGTGCTGATAGGAACCAATCTGCAATTTTATTGATTTCTTTAATTTCATCATCGTTGAATTCTTCAATATACGAGTAATATGTTATTCTTGATAGTGCAAAGGATTTGAGGATGTTTACTTTTGTTTTAATTGAGTTACTTGTTGTTTTCCATAATGATAACGAGGATCTTATAGAATTCAGTATTTCTGGTAGTTTTCTATGGATTCCGGTACCTGTGAAGTAGTAACCTAAATATCTTTCTGGTTTATTTGATATTGGAATAACTGAATTTGTTGTGTCTGGGTTGTTGATTGTTATTGAAACTGATTTATCTATATTTAGTTTTGATGATGTTGCTGTGCAAAATTGATTGAAGTGTTGAAGTACCAAATTAAGTTGGTCGTTGTTATGAACCATTGATGATGAATCATCTGCAAAACCTTGAAATTTGATTCTTCTGTTTGTGTTGTCTAAAGGAAGTCCAATTATTGATTTATCTTCTAGTATTGATCTAGCTAAAGCTTCTATTACCATTACATAAAGGGTCGGTGATAAAGGATCTCCTTGTTTTACTCCTCGTCCTATTATAAATTTATCAGTATTTTTACCATTTATTTCTATTTTTGCAAAGGAATTGGTGAGTAGTTGCATAATAAGATTAGTTAGTTTGGTTGGTACTTGAATGTGTAATAGTGTTCTGTAAATGGCATCATGAGATATAGAGTCAAAAGCTTTCTCAAAATCATAAAAAGTAATGATTCCTGGTAGTTTGTTCTTGATACAATATTTGATAATTTCGTTTACAGTCATTGTATTATCTGTAATTTTTCTGCCTCCAGTAAAGCCTTTCTGATTGGGGTTAATTATATCAGGAAGAATAGTCTGTAATCTATTGTTGATTACCTTAGATTGTATCTTGTATAGACAATTAGCAAGAGTTATAGGCCTTCTATTTTTGATGAGCATAGGGTCACCTTTTTTTGGGATTGTTATGATTAAACCTTCTTTATATTGTAGATCAATTATGTGTGGGTTGTTTAGGGTGTCATTGAAAGCAGAAGCTAACATTGGTGCTAGTTTTTCTTTATGTGTGATATAAAATTGATTGGTTATTCCATCTGGACCAGGTGATTTGTTTGGATTTAGTTGGTTTATTGCTAAAATTATTTCTTCTTTTGTAATGTCAGAATCTAAAATGTCCCATTTAGAATCTTTAGATATTTTCCAATTTTTGAGCATGTTTTGGTGGGTAATTGGGTCGTCGATACGTCTGGAGTATAGATTTTCATAAGTGGATAAAAATTCTTTTTCGATATCGTTTTGACTTGTAAAAATATTACCGTTTTGGTCCTTGATTGCTGAAATATTGTAATCATTTGATCTTTGTTTTATCTTAGCTGATATATATTTGAGTGAAGTTTCTTCGCAATATTTATTTAGGTCGCTATTTAATCTGTAATTTAATTGTTTTGCTTTATTAATGGAAATCAGAGTTGATGTTGCATACGAATTATATTCTGTATTAAGCAGTGATTTTAAACTGTTTATCTGAATTTTCTCTAGGTACATTGAATTTTTTTGAAACTCATAATATAGATCGTTGATATGGCTGATGATTCTTCTAAGTGTTTTGAATTTAATATCTGTTATATTGGAATTGATGTTTGATAAAAAATTGTCTATTTTAGTTAACATTGGGTTTGCTAAAATTGTTGATTTTTTTATTCTCCATCTTTTGGTTGTATTTGTGATTTTGCTGTGAGGTATAAATTCAGTAGATATGAAGTTGTGATCTGAGTATTCCGCAGGTGGTGAGATATTTTTGAAGTATAAGTTATTATAGTTTAAGAGGTTTTGATTGATGTATATTCTATCTAGTCTTCTTTGAATCAGTCTGTCACCTAAATCTGTTTTTATTTTCCTTTTGAAAGTTGGTAATTTCTTTGGGTCTGTATCAGTTAGTCTGTTATTTATTTTAATGGATTCTATTACTGTTGCTAAATCATCTGGTGTTGATATAAATTTTCTATCCACTATAAGATCATATGATAAGATTTGTGTATTTGTTTGTGGAAGTGTAAGGTCGTTTATGTCAAGACAGTTGAAGTCGCCTGCTATAATATCTATTTTATTTTCTGGATTATCATTGTTGTAGTATTTGTTATAGTGGTCGTTGATGTAAACTGCAAATAATTTACGTTCTTCTGGTTTTGCGGGGGCATATATTGCTAGAATTCTGGTGCTTGAAAAGGTGGTGATAATATCTGCAATGATGGCTCGACCGGGAATTGTGAAAATTTCTTTGAGTTGTATTGTTTTGTTGTTATGGTTTAGTATGCCGATTCCGTTTCCTCTATTAGTAACACTTATTAAAGATCCTGGGTAAGATTTTAAAACATGTTGTTGGTTTGAGTTAAGTTCGTTTACTATTGTTATTGAGTTGGATATTTGGGGTGAGTGAATATTTATGTAGTTATTTTTGTTATTGAATGTAGCATCAGTTCCCCATCCTCTGACGTTCCATTGATTTATTTTTATTATCATATTTATAGGTTGTATATATGATTGTTAACCCCCTTTTTAGGAGAGTTTGGATCTATGTAAATTGATTGATATTGGTTATTATCATATAATGAGTCTTTATCAATGTGAGTGTTGTTGTCATCTATTATTTCAATGTTAGAGTTTAAACTTAAGTATCCAAAACTGATTCTGTTTAATAATGAATTAGTAAGGTTGGTAACTCTGCTTCTTGGGATAGTATGTTTTTTGTTGTTGATGTTGTTGTTATTGTTTTTTGGTGCATTATTTATTGGTGATAGATCTTCTAAACTGATGTTTTGAGACATAGCTTTTCTTTTTCTATTATTGTTGTTTTGTATTGGTGATTGAATTATTGGTTGATCAACTAGAAGATTGTCAAATGAGATGGTCTGGTTATGTTCTGAAGATATTTTGACATTATCTTTAGTTTTGATATTAATTTTATCTTTTAACGGTGCGATTTTGTTGATTTTATCCATTCTATAACCGTTGGACGCACGTTTAATTGTGAATTTTGTGTTAATACCCTTGATTCTTTTTGTTTTCAAATCGGTATCTTTCTTGAACTCGACTAATCCAAAAGCGTTATAGTAGCCATTATGAACATGGGAGGTAAATAATTCGTAGTTGAGTTTATTATCGAAAGAAGTTTTTAAGAGCCCATCTGCAGCCTCTTTATATTCCTCGGGGCATTTCATAGAACCAGTAATAACATGGTAGTCTTTACTGGATGTGTAGAACCCAAGTTTAATACGGTCTTTGATAAGTTTAATCACATTTTCTTTGGTGTTGACAAGTGTGTGGACTCTGTAATGTTTTTTTTTGTCTGGGTATGATTTGTCCAATGTAATACCATATTCAACGAGTTTTTTTCTAATATCTAGAATATCTTCAACTGATTTGTTTGGAAATTCTAAGGTAAGAGAGTAATGATTGTTGTTTTTCTCGAAGGCTGATAATTTGTTTGTGTTTATGATCATCGAGAAAATATCAAGTTGATTAATGTTGTTGTTGATGAGTTCTTCAAAACTGTTATTTTTTATTGTAGATGCATAATCATTCATGAATTTGGTGGTATCATCGTTGAGATGTGGATTTCCAGGGTTTTGATTACTGAAAGCAGCTATTTCGGAGTATAGCATTTTGTAGTGGATTGTTATTGTTTTTGATTGGATTAGAGGTTAATCCAGTTGTTTATATAAGATTGATAAAGGATTGAATCGGGTTTTTGATTAAAGAGAGATTTTAACTGTATCCAGCTCTGTGAGATTAAGAGATTGGAGTGTATAGTTAATGTAGATGTGTTTATCTTTGAAAGATCTATCGAACGGTAGTAAGATGAGTTTATAAAACCGATATTATAAAAAGTTATTTTTTATATGATCTTGTTCAAAGGTTGCTTTTTTTTTTCACAGAAATCCATCTTCTTTCCAAAAGAAAATCACTGGGAAGATATAACCTTGGTAAAAAAAAAAAATTGCTCGATGCAGGGATCGAACCTGCGACCGTGGCGTTATTAGCACCACGCTCTGCCGACTGAGCTAATCGAGCAAGCTATATGATTAGTATCTTTTCAAGTGTTATTTGGCCAAAAAAATTTTCAAAAACATAATAAAATTAAAATTTTAATCAATGTATTCATAATTTTAAATATTTGTCTATAAAAAGATTCTAATAATTGTAAAAAAAAAATTCTTTTTTTTTTTAATTTTTTTTTTTTTTTTTTTTTTTTTGGGTTTTTTATTTTAAAAACTTTATTTTGGTAACTATAATATTCACTCTACTCATAAGAAAATGTAATAAGTTCTAAAATCTAAACTATAAAAAAATTTAGATTTTTAAAAATTAAGTATATAATTTTTTATGGTTTTTTTTAATATTTTTTTTTTTATTTTAATTTTTTTTTTATATTTTTTTTAATTAAATTTTTTTTCTTTTTTTTTTTTTAAAATTTTTTTTTTCAAAAAAAAAAATCTTTTTTTTTATTTTTTTTTTTTATTTTTTTTTAAATATAAAAACAAACACAGATACATATTTTTAAAATGGAATCATTAAACGAAGGTAATTCATATTTTGTTGATGAGCAATTTGAAGAAGCTTTAGAACACTATGATAAAGCATGTGAAGAATTAAAAACCAATGCTGAAGTTTTCTTCAAAAGATCACAATGCCACCAAAAACTTTCAAATTTAAAAGAATCAATTGCTGATATTAATACTGCAATTAAAATCGATCCAAATACTTCAAAATACTATTTAAAAAAAGGGTAATAATCTAGATTGAGCCAATGATATGTTGTTGTAGTTGTAAATTAAAGAAATTCATTAATACTAATATATTAATTTTTATTTATATTATTTTAGCCAATTATATTTTGAATTAAATGAATTTGAAACAGCATTAAAGGCTTTTGAAAAAGGCTTCTCATTGGATGCAGATAATGCTCAATTTAAAACTTGGATTAGAAAAGCCAAAGCAGAAATTCAATTATCAAACCCACAACCAGAAACTACTACTGCTACCCCAGCTAAACCAGTTGAAGAACCAGTTAAGCCAACCACAACTCCAGCACCAGCCACTACTACCGCAACCACCACTACAGATTCCCCAAAACTTCCAATTCCATCCTCAGGTAACAAAGTTAAACACGAATGGTACCAAACTGCTACTCATGTAGTTTTAACTATTTTTGCTAAATTTGTAACTGCTCAAAATTCAAACATCAGACTCACCGAAAAATCTGTAAATATTTCATTCAACATGGCCACTGGCAGTGAATTTGTTTTTGATTTAGATTTATTTGATCCAATTGCCGATAAAGAAAGTACAATTCATTATTATTCAACCAAAGTAGAAATTAAAATGAAAAAATCCAGAGCCATCAAATGGGACTCTTTAGAATTCAGCGAAAAGTCAGGTCCAGTCGGTCAGATGGATCAACCAGAAGCTCCAACAGTTCCTTCACCATATTCCTCAAAAAAAGATTGGGACAAAATCGAAACTGGTCCAGATGATAAAGTTGAAGGTGACCAAGCACTCAATAAAATCTTTAGAGATATTTTTGCCAATGGCTCTGATGAACAAAAAAGAGCAATGATGAAATCTTTCACCGAATCTGGTGGTACAGTACTCTCAACTAACTGGGACGAAGTAGGAACCAAATATGTAGAAGGTTCAGCTCCAAATGGTATGTAAATTAATTTTATTTTAAAAAAAAAAAAAAAAAAAAACAAATCAAACTAACTTCACTTTTTTTAATTTTAGGTATGGAAATGAAAAAATGGGAAAAATAAAATAAAATAAAAAATATAAATAAATAAAAATTATAATAAAAAATGTTATAGTTTATGTAAAAAGATTCAAAAAAAAAAAAAAGCAATTTTAATAATTTTTATTTTCAATACAGGCTCCCTTGGCATTATAAATCGTTAAGATAAATGGTAATTTTTTTTATAGTTTCAATTTTGTGGGGTGTTGCAAAGATTTTTTTTAAAATAATTTTTACCATCATTATTTTATTTTTTTTTTCTTTTGATTATTTTTTTAAAAAATGTGGAATCATTTAATGAATGTTAAATATTTATAAATATTCATTTTAAACAATTTGTTTAATTTAAATCAAAAAACCATATTTTAGAAAAATAAAAAAATTAAAAAAAAATAAAAAAAACGAAAAAAATTTTATTTTTTTAAAATTTTTTTTTTTAAATTTTTTTTTAAAATTAATTAAAAAAAATTATTTATAAAAAAATTTAATCAACGGTCAAATTCGTATATAATTTTTTTTTATTCAATAACCTTTTTTTCAGTCTATCAGTTTATTTAAACACTTTATTTCATAGTAATAGTCTTTGTGATAGAAAAAGGTGTATTTTAATGTATATATATAATAGTAAAAATAACACCAATAATTAAAATATATAATATAAAATGAAGAAAAAAACTAAAATCAATAGAAAAAGTAATAATAATAATAATAATAATAATAATAACAATAGAAAAAGCAATGAAATAAATGACGAAAGTGAACCTTCAATTGTACCCACTTCAAATAGTATTGATTCATCATTGGCAATAAAGCCGCAATATGATCAAACTACAAGATTAATAATGGCAAATTTTATTAAAGATTTAAATCATACCATTAGACAAGGAGTATTTCAAATTATGGTTGAATCACAAAAACAAATTCAACAAAAACAGCAACCAGTTGATAAATTAAAATCATTTTTCTTTTTAGATTTGGGACCGTTAAACGACGAGGTATTATTTAAAGTAGAGACTTTTTTAGAATCTAAAAATTTATATTTCAGACAACCAATGTTACAGCAACAAATTGATAATTATAATAATAATAATAATGAATCATCTAATGACACTACATCAAAATTAATAATTACAAGTACAAAACAACAAAAATCAAAGAGACCAACTCCAAAATTAGAAACCTATAAATTTATTTTAGAACATGACTATGACCTTGAAAAGGCATATAAAGAGTCTGGTACAACAGAAACCTTGTCGGTTTTCCTTTTAGATGTATTTATTGTATTATGTGACCAGTTAGAATCAAACAAACCAACTTTACAAGATTTTAATGATTATTACAAAAAGTATAAATCTTTTATTCAAATTATTATTTTTATAATCATTTTTAAAAACATACTAATTTTTTTTCAAATTTAAAATAGTAATGAAAATTTAAAAAAGTATTATACATATTTAAAAGAATCATTTGAAATAGAGGCTACATTACAATCGGTGGAGATGGTTGCAGATTGGTATATTCCATGCAAAGATTTTGCCGTAGTAAAGTTTTTAAACTGTTTTTCAGGGATGGTAGAAATAACTATTACAGAATCATTTGGGTATATATATAACAAAAGAATTAAAAAAGAAGATGAGTGGGCAATCGGTTTCACAGAGGCATGTTTACACAGTCATGAGGATTATAAGAATGACGTATATCACCTGGAAGAAGAGTTTGTTCAGGATAGATTCGATGAATCATTGTATTCAATTATGCACTCAATTACATACGATAATGTTGAAGAATTTAATTTAATATATACTGATGAAAACAATCATTTTAGGGTAGAGGAATTCTGGTATTTAATTTGTAAATATGACGCAGTTTCAATTACACAGAATATTCTATTTAGAAATATCTCGGAAGAAGAACAAAAAATAGGGCAAGAACCAAATATATTTAAGGAGAATCCATTATCAATTAATCCACTTTCTTTATTGGAGATTTGTTCTGTAAATTTTAGTTGTAAAATAGCTTATATATTATTCCAAATTTATGATTTTAAAGAATCAATGCCTATAATGCCAAGAATTTGGGGTATTTTAAAGCCAGCAAATATTGTAAATAGTACCCAACATCAACACCAACAATCACCAACATCACCACATTTGGAAACTCTACCACTTAACAAAAATCAATCATCAGTAGACCAACAACCAATAGCTTTTCGATACTTTAGAGTTTTAAATGCAAGTTGTTATTTTAGCGAAAATACAAAAAAGAAAGCTGTTGCTTTTATAGAATTAATGACACATAATAACATATATTTAAACACTGAAATTAATGATACAGAGGAATTTACAGATTTAGATTCAATTTATTCATTACCAAATATTGGAGATACAGCAGATGTAAATAATAATAATAATAATAATAATAAACCAACTTTAAAAAGACAAAATATATCAATATTATCAAAGGTTTTGGAATTTAATGATCGTGATATACTATTGTCATTGTTAAGGAATCTTACTCAAGGAAATTGTACATTAACACGTGACTTGATCGATGAAAGACACCTTCTTATTACAATTAATAGACCAACTTATTTTCCAGTATTACAAATTTTACATCAATACCTTCCAATACCGCCAAAATTTCAAAATAGAGAGCCTTATATATTCTTTGCGGGTTCAGCTCAAATTCTGGGTCTATTATTAAATATACATAATAATTTTTGTGAAACTATCGATATAAAGAATTGGGTTAATGCAATCATTTCAACTGGTGTCAGCAAGGAGTTTTTTCAAAACTATCCAAGTGTATTGGAGTTATCGCAACGTGACAAGACAACAAGAACTATTAATATTTTGGAGTTTCAATATGTATTGAATCATTCTGCTGGTTTCCAATATATCTGTGCAAAATACTTGAATTTAGAAGATGAAAATTTAATTTTTTCTCCAAATGTATCAGATATTTTAGATGTATTCAATCAATTTATTACTGATAAAAATCAACGTTCAACAGAATCAATTCAAGCTGAAATGGATTTAATAATACAGGAAGAAATTGAAAAAAAGAAACTGCAAGAAAAAAGAAAAAAAGAAGAAAAAGAAAGAAAAAAACAACAAAAGTTGAAACAAGAAAAATTAGAAAAAGATAAACTACAACAACAGCAACAAAAACAACAGCAGCAACAACAACAGCAACAAAAACAACAACAGGAGCAACAAAAACAAAAGGAAATAAAAGAAAGTAAAAATAATAATACAAATAAAAAAGATCAATCACCAATTAAAAAAGAACAGCAATCACAACCACAACCACAACCACAACAATCATCGCATGAACAATCTCTGCCACCAAAACAAGAGCAACAAAAGAAATCTCAAATTCAGAATCAACAACCTTCGCCACAAAAAGAAATACCACAACAAAAGAGTCAACAACAAAATAATAATAATGAAATTAGTGTAAATAGTTATAGTTTCCAAATTGGTAAATTCAAATTTAGTAGAGATGATAGTAATATAATTGGTAGAGGAAGTAATGGTACACTAGTATTTAAGGGTATTTGGAACAATAAGATACCAGTAGCAGTTAAGCAAATGCACAAGGCATTTAATCCATTGATTGGTAAAGAAATTGAGGCATTGGTAAAATTAACAAATAAGAATTGTAATAACATGATAAGGTATATCGACCAAGAAGAGGATGAAATGTTTGTTTATTTAGGGTTAACATTGTGCGATAAATCATTACAGGATTTAATTGATAGCAATCAACTAAAAGAGTTTCTTGGTGATTCCGAAGAGAGACTTTTGGATTTGGTTAGAGATATAATTACAGGTATCGAATTTTTACACGATCAAGGTATGGTCCACAATGACTTGAACCCAAGAAATATTTTAACCAAAGACGGAAGATTCATAATTTCAGATTTAGGTCTTAGCAAAATGGAGGTAACAACATCATATTCATTCACAATGCATGCTCCAACAGGCCAAGAGGGTTTCCACCCAGCCGAGGTTTTACTAGAAAAAAGAAAAACAAAATCGGTAGATATTTTTTCATTGGGTTGTATTCTCTACTATTTAATTACCAACGGCCAACATCCATTTGGTGATAAATTCTTCCGTGTTGCAAATATTTTAACTGATAAACCAAATTTAGATACATTAAAACACGATAATATAATAGCATACGATTTAATTAAACAAATGATTTCAAAGAATGAACAAGATCGTCCAACTACTCAAATGGTATTTTCCCATCCATTCTTTTGGAACCACGAGAAAAAAGTTAAATTTATAGACGAATCTTTAAATCTATTTAAAAGTTCAGATTTTACACCAAAACTCAACAAGTCACTCAATCTTATTGATGTCGAGGAAAATGATAACACAAGTAATGTACCATTTTTACCAAAGCCTTGGAACCAATTAATAGATTGCACTTTACTCGAACATATTGCCAATAAGCAGAACCAACTATTACAACAAAGTGGTAAAAAGATTTATTTTTATAATTATGACCAAGTTAAAGATTTAATTAGATGCATCAGAAATACAATTCAGCACCATAAGGAAATTCAAAGATTAATATTACAATCACCATCAGCAGCAACAGTAAACCAAGAAATTATAGATTGTCTCAATACCCAAGAAAGTGTATTAAAATATTTCGAACAAAAAATACCAGACTTAATATTTTTCCTTTACAAAAAATTTAAAAATAATTTGGATTTTAAAAACTTTATTTTAAATTACACAAATGATGATCAATTAATATTATCACCTTTAAAAATAAATTAAAAAAAAAACAATTTAATTTATAACAATAACTTTCTAAATAATTTTTTTTTATTTTTTTTTATAAATAAATAATAAAATAAATTATATATTAATAATTGGTATTTAACAGGTACACAGTTATTAAAATTTAAAAATCAAATAAAAATAAAAATATATTACAAATTGTAACCTAAAATTTATTTTTTATTTCATTTCTTTTCTAAAACTATAGGGATATGGATAATTTTCCATCCAACAATAAATTTCGTCATCAATTGGAATAACTTTGATTGGTGGAATTGTAAATGGTACTTTTGAATGTAAATGTTTTGGTTCCTGAGCATATATACTGGAGTGTTGAATCATCTTTATGGTTTTTGGAATGCCTTTTGGTAGAAACATGCCTTCTCTAATTTCATCAATGTAAAGCTTTTTAATATTTGGAGAAATAAAACCTGGTCCAATTATTTGTCTATTATATAATCTAATTTCTAACTCTTTAATACTGGGTGGTAACAAATTTGTTAAAACTATAGAATTGAATGTTTTGGAAAATAAACCTAATTTTAATACTTCAATATTTGGTGATAATAGAGGTTGAAAATCTTGATTAAAGCCATTGTCAAACGATAAGGTTTTGATAGTTGAAGGGATACTATTGATTGTTAATTGAAATGGTAAATTACCAAGACCAAGCTCTTCGACAGAGGAGGGGATTGTATACAAAGTTTTATGGAATGGAAATTGGTTAACTAGTCTTACTACTTTGAGTGAATTTAAATTTGAGAGATCCGGTTCACATTCAACCTTTCCTATAATCAATTCGACTAGGTGTGATGGTATTATATCTTGGTTAATCACTTGTTTGAAACCTTTCATAAAATAAATCTTTGCTAAATTTCCATTTGATAATAGTTCTTTTGATATTGGGCACTCGGTTTCACCAATTTTTAATTTATTTATATTCTTTAGATCTTTAATGTTAATTGGATAGTTATAACCTTTTTTAAATTCTAAAAGATCATAGTCTTGTAAACTGTGGGCTTCTAATGGATATGTATGAGCTGATTGGAATGAAAGTAATGGTTGCTTTTCGTTAATGTGTATTGAATTTATTATTTGATTAAACCCTTTAGTAAGAACTATCTTTGCTTTATAGTTTGAAACTGTTTCGATTGGGAAGCCCAATTCACCTAAATAAATTTTACATTGCGAGGATTTGATTTCATTGGGTATTTTGGCTGCTTTGTAATTCTTAAATGTGAAATCTGTGATTAAATGACCCAGTGTAAAACTATTTGGTATTTTATATTGGATGTCACCAATATATACTTTTGTAAGTGTAAGCATGTTTATTAATAAATTATCAGGGATTGGATGTGGATAACCATCACAAAAATAAATTGATTTTAAACTTTTGGGTATTGAAATGGTTGTTATTGGGTGAATAGTTTTACCAACATATATAACCTTAACAGTATCTGGAATTAACTTTTGAACAAATTCTAATGGATATCCATCCATAAAATACAATTCTCTAACATTTGGAGGTAAAGGACAAGAACCTTCTGGGCTTAATGCAACTCTTTGATATGTATCGGGAACTTTTTGACCATAGCAAATATAAAATTGATCTCTTGCAAAAAATGGATCTCTGATTAAACCATTAACCAATAAATCATAATGGGTATCTTTATCTTGATATTCAGTTTTAGTCGATTTTAAAAGTTGTTTGGAAATAATTTCTTCATTAAATTTCAAATCCAAATCAAAGAATTTAAGTTGTGTGGCCTCTAAATTAGTTTGATCTTGAATAAACTCTTGAAATTTTGATATATTTTGAGTTATTTTATTAGATAGTTCACTATTCCTTTTATACTCTTCTTGTAAAGAAACCTGTTGTTGTAATTTTTCAAACATGTCTAACAGTTCTGCAACCTCTGGAATTTTATCGTTTATTAATGATTCATTTTTGGCAAAATTTTGGTGTATCTCTGTATTCTCTTTAAGTTGATCATCTAGCTGCTTATTCAGTTCTAATTCTAATTGCTCTAGTTGCTTATGAAATTGTTTAAATTTATCTTTGATTAATTCTTTTTTATTGGTGTGTGATTTTTTAATTAATTCTAAACATTTATTTGAAGCATTAATTCTATTTGTAAATGAAAAACCTGTACCAGTCATTGGAGCTAAATAGTTTTTTGTAAATTCTAATATTATTTCAACATTTTTATTATTTTCTTGTTCCGAAATAGTTGATTGTGATGATGCTTGATCAATTTCGTTAAATGAATGACCCCTATGATCCTGTGTAACACATGTTGAACAAATTCTTATGTTACACTGTTCGCAATTAAATTGAAATCTTTTATTATGATTCAAACAGTCCATTGTTTAGCTATGGTTGGATAAAAAAAAAAAAAATAAAGAAATAAAAAGAAAAAAAAAAAAAAGAAAAAAATATCTAAAAAATATTTTTTTTTTTTTTTTTTTTTTTAATATAACCTGTCAATCCATTTTAGATGTCGTTTTTTTATTTGAAAAATAAATAAAATTATGTAATAAAAAAAAAAAAAGAAATTAAAAATTATAACAATATTGAAAAAAGCTGATATCATTATAAAAATGAAAAAAATAAAATAAAAAAATATAAATTAATTTAAATAAAAAAAATAAAAAAATTGTGGGGTTTTTTATTTTTTTTTTATTAATTTAATTTAACATTTTTATAAATTAAAAAAAAAATAGTTAAAATATAAATGAAAAATAAAGAAAACTTTATAATAATATTATTTCTATTTATAGTAATACTATTTTTAAATAAAAGTATAGGTTTAGAATTAAATAATAATGTAATAAATAAAAATAATTTAATAGTAATAGATAAACAAGACAATGTTAAAGTAATATTAATTATGGCATTTAAAAGAATTGATGATTTCAAGAAATGTATTAGTAGCATCATAGAGGCCAATTATTCAAATGAATACCACTTAGTAGTTACACAATCAGTATCCATGGGTAACTATAATGAATTTAATCAGTTACAGGATATATTAAAAAAAAATATACAGTCATTCAAATCAGTTACTCATTTAGATACTGAATCATCCACCAAACAACCATATGGTAATGCATACTTTGCATTCAAGAATTTAGCAAAAGGATTAGAGCACACACTAGAGTTATTTCCAAATTTAAAAAACATAATAGTTTTTGAAGAAGATGTGCAAGTGTCCAAAGATGTATTCGAATTTTTTAGGAAGAGTGAAGAAATATTAAATAGTGAAAAAGATGTAGTTTTATCTACAACAGCATTCTTTTTACACACTACACACCCACAGTATAACTGGTTATTGGATAAGCCTCTAAAAAGAAAGAGTGTCAGAAATGATTTGTCGTTGAAGTTGCTCAACAATAAAGAAATTCAAAAGGTAACTTTAAATGGTGAAATCGAATTTAAGGTTCTTTCATGGATGATGAAACGAATGGTACTCGATACATTAATTCAAGATTTTAAAACCATAGAGCAATGGGTAAAAGACAACCATTATGAAGATAAGATCGAAAATAAACCAAATACAACCAAACCAGAAATATTAGTAAAGCACTGTGATTGTTGGAACCACGATAGATATCTAGAGTTAAGATTCAAGGGATACAGCTTTATAGGATCACAATCGCCACGTTGTAACCACATTCCACAGGGTGGTAAGGGACTAAGCAATGTTTTAGAAGACTATGGCTTTCCACTTAATGAAGTTTATACATATAAAGACCAATTTGTCTTTGGTAAAGAAATAACAGGTGAAAAAGACATATGGCAAGTAATAAAAGATTATTTACCCAACTTTGAATGCCCAAGTCGTGTAAACTGTTACAACAACCAGACCAATGATTGGTGTGGCTCTGTTTCAGTCTCAACATGCTTAAATATATGGCGTTTAGAATGTGTTCCATGCAGCGGGAGATCAATAGACTCGTTAGCACCACAATGTAATGAAAATTTTTCAAACTGTTGCCAAAATAACCAGTGTAAATCAAATTCACCCTTTTTTATCTCTTTAAAACAACATTAACAAAAAATTAAAAATATAATTTATGATAACAATTAAATACAACTCAATAATTAATTAAATGTATAATATAAATAAAATAAAATAATAGAATTTTTTTTTAAAGGATGTTTATTTTTTAAAAGCAAACTATATACAGTATAAGTAACTATGATTAGTTTATGCAGTCCAAACTTTTAAGGTTGTTGAACCAATATTAGTAACATTTAAACGAGAGCCACCAAAGGATCTGCTGAAGACACCTGAACCGTTAACATCATTCTAAAAAAATAATAAAATTAATATTAATGTTACTTTTTTATCAAATTAAAATTTTTTTAAATATATATAATAATTCTTACATCTAGATAAATAAATAGAAAAAGAAAGCTAATATTAATAAAACATTAAAATAGTTCTAAAATTATAATGAATACATACCTTCGTCTGGTGATACACCAGCTTGGATTCTAACACGACCTCTACCCCCGCCAACTACTTCAACATGAACAGTAGTAGAACGTGGCCAAGCCCAAGTTGGGATTCTAAAATAATAAAAGGTTAAAATATAATCACAATTTTACTTTAGTTGAATAACAATACATACCCGCCGTGGTTACTTCCTGGTGCAATAGTCCATGGTCTATAAAAAATAAGAATTTTAAAAATTAAAAATTAATTTTTTAAAAAAAAAAAAAGAAAAGAAAATAAACTTGCCCTGCCATTTTAATAATTATATGTTAATAAGGTTAAAGTATAAAATAAATTTAATAAACTAGATTTTGGGTAAATATTTAATATTTAATAATATTATATTTAATATTTTATGATTTATTGAAAAAAAAATAAAAAGAAGGTTTCTTTAAATAGTTTTTTTTTCCTATTCAAAATTTATTCAAAATTATTTTATTTATTTATTAATGATTATTATTAAACTGAAATACATTATATTATTTATCCCTATATCTAATTATTTGAATACCAAAATTGGCAACTATATTTGTAAAATAAGTATTTATTAAAAAACATTCCATTTGTCAATTAAGTTCTTAATGTGGAAGCTTTTGTAAAAAGTATTAAAATACTATTAGTATTACAATAATGAAATTATTTAATTAAGATATCTTTTAAAAATATATATTACCCAAAGAATAATATTCATTTTCCACCCTTTTAAAATAATAGATCATTATCTTAATACAGCATTGTCAACTATAACATATAAAACCAAACATTGAGAGAGTATAAAATTATTGATTGGTGTCCAAAGAAATCAAAATGATAAAAAAAAACTAATTGTTAAATATTAATTATTATTATTATCATTATTAATTTTTAAAATTTTTTTTTTTTTTATATATTTTATTTCTATATTAAATCAATCTATATGATGATTTTTGGGGTGCAAGAAAAATGGGGAAAATTTTAATTTTTTTTTTTTTTTATTTTTTTTTTTTTATGCATACATATTTTTAAAAAATAAAATAAAATAAAATAAAATAAATAAAAATAATAAAATAAAATAAAATAAGATGATTTAATAAATAAAATAAACAAATTATTGGGTAATTATGAAAATAACTTAAAGAAATTAACTTCTAAATAAAAAAAATTAATAGGATAATTTCTGGTTAAAAAAATAATATCCAGATAAATTTACTTATATATGGTTTTATTGTAAAATAAATAATGATGTGTATTTGAATAAAAAAATGAAATTATTCATTAATATATAGGGACGAAATTAAACTATAAAAAAAAAAGATTATCTTGAATTTTTAATTATTTTTTTTTTAATTTTTTTTTTAATTTTTTTATATTTTATAATTTTTTTATATTTTTGCTATTTAACAATTAATAATAATAATTACAAATAATAAATGGAAGAAATAATAAATAATAATACAGATAATTCCGAAATATTTAAATTTATTTGGAATAATGTATATTTAAACTCAGTTTTAATTGAAAATTTAAAAATATCTCGTTTTTTTTATGGTAAAAGAGAATTTAAATCAATTAAACAATTAGCTACCCATCCATTTATCGAACATTTATATAGAGTAGATTTAACATGTAATGAAGGTGAAAATGATGATTTAAAATATTTATTACCAAGTAATATTAGAGAAATTACATTAAGAAATATATCATCGATTGGAACATTGCCACACTGGGTAAGAAAATTAGAGATTGTGTATATCAAACCAGAATTAGTAGAGTCTTTATTCAACCTAATAAATGATTCAAATATCGACAAATTGGAATCGTTATCAGTAGAAACCGATCAAAACAATAAACAAGTTTTAAATACCACTGGTTTACCATCGAGCTTGGTTCAATTAAAATTGGGAAATTTTATAATTAACAAAGATATCATCCCAAAGGGAGTTAAGGAACTCTCGCTTTTAAAATGTACTCTCGACTTTGACAAAGTTATATTGCCACCATCTCTAATCGAATTTGAATATAGTGGAATCGCTAAACCAATAATGACCATCCCAGGCTATTTACCAGGCTCACTCGAAAAGCTAAAGATTGAAAACAAAGGTAGGGACTATGACTTTATTCCACCAGATTTCCAATTCCCACCATCATTGAAATCATTATCAATTCAATGGGTCTTATATAACTTTAAGCTTCCACCCACTTTAGAATCACTCTCCATTGGTTTCGTCCATCTCGAAAATGTTCAATTAACCCGTGAAAAGTTACCACAAAATTTGAAGTCACTCGAAATCACCAGTAGAGAACTCATCGATTCAAATGGCATCTCTATTTTGCCAGATGGCTTAGAAAGATTAGTCGCAAACTGCTTTACCAATGACTACAAACCATTAAACAATACAAACATATTCCCATCCTCATTGACCCATATCGACTTGGGTACCCAATTCAGACATAGTATTGGTGTTGATGTATTACCAAAAGGATTAAAAACACTTATCTTGGGTCAAGATTTCAACTCTCCAATCGATCAAGGAGTCATCCCACATGGTTTGGAACTACTCAAAATTAAAGGAGATTTACACACCCAACCAATATTTATATCAAATCCAAAAACCCTTGTCGACGCTCGACGTTATTTTTTAAATTATCAAAACAATCCAGAAGATTTAATCTCATTCAAATTACCAACAGCCTTTGGCAATTTAAACCAAATACCATTTTTCATAAATTCTCACAAATTGGAGTACTTGGACTTGGAAGAATTCGATCAAAGTAAAAACATCTATACCGACGATAACCTAATTATTATTGGTCGTGACTTACCAAAAAAAAACTCTATCAAAACGTTAGTATTGGGTCCACTTTTCGATTTAACCATCAATATTAACGAATATCCAAAATTAGAAAATATCATCATCAAAGGTAATTCCGGTGCACAAATCAAAACTACCGATCAAAATCTATATAGTTTAAAAAATATTAATGTTCCAGTTGACAGCTCTATATTTTTGGACTCTTTAGATAAAGTTTTTTATCCACTTATAAAATTCATTCAATAAATTATTATCTAAATTTGGATACCATCCATCATTTTTTTTTTTTTTACCCCACTGTTATTTTATTTTTTTTTAATAACAAATCAATCACCAATTTTACATTTTACAAAAAAATATTATAAATCAAATAATTGTCCAATAAAATAAAATAGAATTGTTTTGCAAAGAATTTTTTAAATTTTACTATACGGTAACCCAATAAATTTTTTTCAAATAATTACAATAATGAAAAATAAAAAAAAAAACCAATTTTTTTTTTTGGTTTTTTATTTTTTATTTTTTTTTTGGTTTTAAAATTGCAATCTTGAAAAATATATATAAATATCAAACTTTGCATAAATATATTTAAATACATATATTTTGATATTCACTTTATTTATCATATTATTATAATAAAATATCAAACCAAATATATGAAAATAATAATAAATAATTGTGTATTTTTAGAACCATTTTTTTTTTAATTTTTTAAATTTTAAAATTTTTATTTTTATTTTTTTTTATTTTTATTTTTTTATTTTTTTATTTTTTTTTGTTTAGTTTTATTTTCAAAAACTGTTAAATAATAATAATAATAAAAATAATAATAATTTATTTATTTGTTTGTTTTGTATTTAATATTGTATTTTACAAATCAATATTCAACAATAGAGAGAGATTAGGATAGAGAATAAAAATAAAAATAAACAGATAATATTATTTTTTTTTCTCGCTTAACTAACACTCACACCCACCCCCCTCTACCCACACCCTCTAAATATTTTAAATAATAATAATAATTACCCACCTACATAATATACACACTATTTTTATTGTTTTAAATTTTTTATTATTATTTTTTCAGTAAAAATTTAAAACAAACTCAATTGTAATAGTATAAATCATAATATTGATAATTAATAATATTATATACATATATACATATATATAAATATATTGAAATTCGATTCTCATATATAAAGTAAGTTTAATATTTACTGTAAACATTTTCAAATCTAGATTTAATAAAAACAAAAACACATATAAATAGTAATAATACCAATATCATATTTTAATATTATTAATAGTAATAATAATAATAATTTTTAAACCCACAACAACAACAACAAAAAATGAAAAAAAAAAAAAAAAAAAAAGAAAACAATATAATAGTTAAATAATATTAACAATAAATTTCCAAAAATAAATTAATTCTCATATTTTTTTTCTTCGTTATTAAAAATATTTTAAATATAATCAATCATACTTAATTTTAATATATTTTAAAAATCACATACTAATATAATTTTTTATTTTAGATTTTTTAAACGATATAATTTTTTTTTTTGGATAATTAAAAAACTTATTTATCAAAATTTTTAAAATAAAAAAAAGGTAAGAGATTTATTCATTTTATATTTACAAATCAAAAATAAAATAAAATCAAAAAAAAAAAAATGTTTTTATTCTTTTTTTTTTTATTTATTTTGAATCTTTGTGATATTAAAAAATATATACTAATAATTTAATATTAATTATTGTATAGTAGTGGCAAATTATAGTTTAATAATTTAACAAATTGTATTAGTAACATTATAAAATCAAAAATGGATGAAGAAAGAAAGAAAAGATTAGAAGAGTTAAAGCAACAAAGTTTGGAGTTGGAGAAAGAGGCAGCCGAAAGAGAGAAAAGAAACGAAGAAAGAAGAAAAAAGCGTGAAGAGGAGCAAAGAATACAAGCAGAGTTAGAGAAAAAAGAGGAGGAGGAGAGACAAAGAAGAAGGGAAGAAAGAAAAAAGAAACGTGAAGAGGATGAAAAAGCACTTAAAGAAGAAATGGACAAGTTAGAAAGTGGCAGCAATAGAAGTGGTGGTACTCCACAAGTAATCTCTCCATCCAATTCATCATATTCATTATCTCCTGAAAACACCGGCGGTGATTCATCATCATCGTTATTATCTGCTACTCATAGTGCCGCTAGAGAAGAGCGTGAAAAGAGAAGAAAGGAACTTGAAGAAGAGTCAAAGAGATTAGAGTTAGAGCAACAAAAAATTAGAGAAGAGCGTGAAAAGAGAAAAGAGGAAAGAAGATTGCAGCAAGAAGAAGAAAACAAAAAACTACAAGAGTTATTAGAAAAGAAAGATATAGAAAAACAAAAGGAAACAGATTCTAAAGTTGTTGCTACTGCTGAAAAAGAAAGATTGGAAAAAGAAGAACAGGATAGGGTTGCTGAACAAAAACGTATTGAAAAAGAAAAAGCTGATACTGCCGAAAAAGAAAGATTGGAAAGAGAGCAACAAGAAAAAGATACTGCCGCTGAAAAAGAAAGATTGGAAAAGGTTGCTGAACAAGAACGTATCGAAAAAGAAAAAGCTGCTGCCGCTGAAAAAGAAAAGGCTGAGCAAGAACGTCTTGAAAAAGAAAAATTAGAAAGAGAAAAAGCTGCTGAACAAGAACGTGTTGAAAAAGAAAAAGCTGCTGAACAAGAGCGTATTGAAAAAGAAAAAGCTGCTGAACAAGAACGTCTCGAAAAAGAACATCAAGAAAAGGAACGTATTGAAAAAGAAAAAGCTGCTGAACAAGAGCGTATTGAAAAAGAAAAAGCTGCTGAACAAGAACGTGTTGAAAAAGAAAAAGCTGCTGAACAAGAGCGTATTGAAAAAGAAAAAGCTATTGAACAAGAACGTATTGAAAAAGAAAAAGCCATTGAACAAGAACGTATTGAAAAAGAAGCTAAAGAACTTGCTGAAAAGGAAAGATTAGAAAAAGAAAAAGCTGCTGAACAAGAGCGTGTCGAAAAAGCCGCTGAACAAGAACGTCTCGAAAAAGAAAAAGCAGCTGAACAAGAGCGTGTCGAAAAAGAAAAAGCAGCTGAAAAGGAACGTCTCGAAAAAGCAGCTGAACAAGAACGTATTGAAAAAGAAAAAGCAGCTGAACAAGAACGTCTCGAAAAAGAAAAAGCTATTGAACAAGAACGTGTTGAAAAAGAAAAAGCTGCTGAAAAGGAACGTCTCGAAAAAGCAGCTGAACAAGAACGTATTGAAAAAGAAAAAGCCATTAAAGATCAACAAGAAAAAGAAAGATTAGAAAAGGAAGCTAAAGAAAAAGCAGCTAAAGAATTAAAAGAAAAACAAGATAAAGAGGCCAAAGAAAAGGAAGCCAAAGAAAAGGAGGCCAAAGAAAAGGAAGCTAAAGAATTAAAAGAAAAACAAGACAAAGAAGCTAAAGAAAAAGCAGAAAAAGAATTAAAAGAAAAACAAGATAAAGAAGCTAAAGAAAAAGCAGCAAAAGAATTAAAAGAAAAACAAGATAAAGAGGCCAAAGAAAAGGAAGCCAAAGAAAAGGAAGCTAAAGAAAAGGAAGCTAAAGAAAAACAAGATAAAGAAGCTAAAGAAAAAGCAGCAAAAGAATTAAAAGAAAAACAAGATAAAGAGGCCAAAGAAAAAGCAGAAAAAGAAGCTAGAGAGACTAAAGAAAGGGATGAAGCTTCAAAATCAGTTGATAGGGGTTCAAAATCATCAGCAATCACAAACCAATTTAAGCTTTCAATCGAAAAATCACTTCAAAACCAACTTGAAAATAAAAAGAAACCATCAGTTACAGAAGACACATCAACAAATGTATCAACCTCATCACCATCAACTCAATTATCATCATTAACTAAAGATAGAGCTAAAATTAAAGGTAGACAAGCACCAAGCAAAAGTCATAAAGTACCAGGTAGTTCAACAACAGCAACATCAACATCATCAGATGAACCATCATTATTATCACAAGCATTAGAGAATAAATCAACCACAGATGAAAATAATAGTTCGGTTAAAAAGAAGATTGTTTTACCACCAGGAGTTGGTGGTTTAATGGGTTCAATGGCATCATTGGCTATGGAGGCTCAAAAGAAAAAGAAAGATATGGACAACAATAAATTATTATCAAATGTATTAAAAGATGTTGAACAAGCTCCAAGTTTCGTTAGAGGTAGATCACAATCAGTCTCAGTTACATCAACACTAAAACAAGATCCAAATAAATTTGTTTCACACAAAAAAGCCGTTGATACATATTCGGGTTTAAGATCAAGACTTATTCATTGCAAGGGTAAAAAGAGAATTTTAACCAAAGAAGTTGAAATATCAATCAACTCACTCAACAAATGTGATGCTTTTGTATTGGATTGTGGTATCGATGGATCTAATGTTGGAGGTGAGTCTACTGATTCAAATGCCCATTCACAAATCTTTTGTTGGTATGGTAGTAAAGCAACTGCAAACAAAAAAGCTAAAGCTGTAGCCATTGCAGAAATCATAAAGAGTCACGAAAGAGGTGGCCATGCTACAATTGTAAAATTGGATGAGGGTGATGAAAACGAAATGTTTTATCAAAAACTTGGAGGTGGTAATAGTAAAAGTGCTATTAAAGCTGATGGTGGCGATGACTTAGAGGCTGAAACCAATTGGGCATCGCAATATACACTTTTGAAATACAATCATGAATCAGATCAATTGGTTAATATCGAATCAAAACAATTATCAATGGAATTATTAAGCTCAGAAGGTTTTTATGTTTTAGATACAGTAACAGAATTTTATGAATGGTCAGGAAGAAATGCAGATCAATCATTAAAAGATTTATTCCACAAAAAGGCTCAGGAAAGATTAAAGAGTACTTCGTTAAGACAATCATGGGTAGAGTCAATTGTTATTTCTGAAGGTGGCGAAGCTGTATTGTTCAGAGAGAAATTCTGTGATTGGCCAGACCTTAGTCATGAGGTTTCACTTTCAAGAATGGGCTTTGGTAAAAAGAGAGTTCATGAAGTTGTAGTTCCATATGAAAAGAAAACACCAACAAAAATGACACAATTTGAAGTTAGAGAAATGGTCGAAATCGAAAGAGCAGACGAAGAATTAAAGAGTGATGGTAGTGGTGAATACGAAATTTGGTATGTTGAAAATTCTAAAATTCATCCATTACCAAAAGAAGAATATGGTCAATTTTACAGTGGTAATTGCTACCTAATTAGATACACCTATACTAAATGGAATGCCTTAAAATATGCAATTTATTATTGGCAAGGTGCAGATGCTTCACGTCAAGATGTTGGTTCATCATCATTACTCTCCAAAGATCTCTACATTGAAACTAGTGCCAGAGGTGAATGTTCACAAGATCCAGAAAGACAAGGAAGAGAAACAAACCATTTCCTCAGTATTTTCAATGGTAAAATGGTGGTACACAGAGGTGAAAGAACCGCCTACTCATTTAAATCAACACGTTTATACCATGTTTTCTCTAAAAAGTCCAATGGAGTTACAGCTACTCAAACAACCAAACTCTCTGCCTCATGCCTTAACAGTAGAGACATATTCATTTTAACAGATTCAGAAAAAACCTTTATTTGGGAAGGTAAAGGAGCCACCAAACCATTAAAAGATGAAGCATCAAAATTAGCATCATTAGCAAATAGTATTTCCAAAGCACCAAAAGCAGCAACTATTAAAACCATTAAAGAGGAAGCTGAAACCGATGATTTTTGGACAATGATTGGAGGTAAAACAAAATATGCAAACTATCCATACGTTCATCAACAAGTTCCAACAGATTTCATTAATCAAATCAAATTATTTGCAGTTGTAAATACTGGTAGCATTATTAGAGCAGATGAAATCTATCGTTTCAATCAATATGATCTCACACCAAGTAAATGCTATATTTTAGATAATAGAGTAAATGTATTTGTATGGTCAGGTTTAAGAGCTCAAGAGAAAGAAAAGAAAAGAGGTATGGAAATTGCAATCGATTATATCAAATATCTCAAAGACTCTAGAACTGAAAACGATGTATTATTTATTAATCAAGGTGATGAACCACTTTCTTTCACTTGTTTCTTCCATGCTTGGGATTCATCACGTTTCAGCTCATCAAATGGTGCAGATGAAGGTCCTGCTGAAGATATTACATCACCCAAAATAGAAAATGCTGTTAACATTTTAAAGAAATATTACCAAACTTTACCATTCGAAAAATTAATAGAAAAGAATACCCCTCCAGAAATTGACCGTTCTATTTTAGAAATGTATCTCTCTGATGAAGATTTCCAAAAACATTTAGGTATGTCAAAATCAGATTTCGAATCTTTACCAGCTTGGAAAAGAACTGAAAAGAAAAAATTAGTTGGTTTATTCTAAACATACAAATAATTACAACTAATAACAATCATAATCCAAAGATATTTATGTATTTAAAACTTAATAAAAATTAAATAAAATATTTTTTTTGTATAATTAAAACTATTTATTATAAAAAAACCTTCTTTTATAATTTTCATTTCAAATGAATTGTTTAGTGCATACACGATAAACAAGTTGTTTTAATTTATATAAATTTTTTTTATTTTTTTTTTTATTTTTATATTTTTATAGATTAATCAAATAAATTTGTATAGTAATTTTTATTTTTCAATATTTTTTTTTTTAAAAGTGAAGATAATTAAAAGCAAATGCTTTAAAATTTTTTTTTTTTTAACAGTGAAGATAATTAAAAGCAATAAATTAATCAGTAAAATTTTATTTAATGTTTTTTATAAAGTTTTTAAAGAAAATATTCTAAACTGTTGATATTTGGTAAAGATTTGATGCTGATGAAGTATGCTCTTGCTTTTCTTCTTTTGAACTTTCTATATTCTTCATTGATGTTGCTAATTGTTTGTGGTTGTTTAGCGTGTCTTTCCTTGATGTTTAAATTAATTGTTTAGCTTGTCTTTCCTTGATGTTTTTTAAACCTTTTAAGTATTCAAAAGTAGCTAGTTTAGTCCATTTTGAGGTTAGATTCTTATAATCGAGTTCTTTTATTTTATTTTCTTGATCGTCATATAATTCTTTACATAACCAAATCCAAACTTGATGAAATACCAGGGCTATGGCATTTCTATAAGCGAAACATCTAGTTAAGTCGAAATCTATTGGCACTACAACTGCAATACAAGTGTAAAGAATGTGAACACCGGGAAGATAAGATCCAATCAAAAAGGCCCCAGCGGGGATCGAACCCACGACCTCTTCCTTACTAGGGAAGCGCAATACCACTATGCTATGCGGCCATTTCATCTGTACAAATCCATTGTCAACCGAAAGGATTAACAAGACTCTACGCCAATGCACTAAAGTTATACCGAGCTGTATACGTGCTACTTAACTGGATAGAAGGTTTCCTTTGCAAGGAAACACTAACCCAAGGTTCTCCGTACAAGATGAAACTTATGCTATGCTAAACTGCCAAGGGCTGTAATGTTTAACTCATGTTCTATTAGTCTAAGATGTGGGCATCTTTTATGAAGTAACACCACCTTAAAAGAAAGTTGGATCTCCGGAAATTTATTATTCTTGCAACAATAAATTAAGTTACCTCAGAATAATTCAATTTATTCAACCAAATTGCAACGGTTTAATTTTGCTTCAAGTAATATCTGGTCAATCCAGATACTTAGGTCTTATAATTAATAAAATAATAAAATGGAATAAACATTCCAATATATTTTTAAAAAGCAAAAAAAGCTATGCGGCCATTTTAATGAAATCTTTGTAAAATAATTATTGTTATATTTAAGAACTCTAATATAATGAATTAATTACAAAACAAAATGTATTATAAACTAAATGTAATTAATTATAATAATAATAAAACACAAAATAAAGATAAAATAAAATATAATAAAACCAAAATAAATATATAAAAATATTTAAAAAATTATATTTTAAAAAATAACTAATCTTTATTAAAACTAAAAATTACTAATTATTATTATTTATAAATTCTATAACTAAACTATTACTTATTACTTTCTGTTATTATTCTCTCTATTATTCTCTGACTAAAAATTATTTTTGAATTTTAATTTATACTGAAAAATATTATTTTTAAAAAATAAAATTAATTTAAAAAAAATATTTAATTTTAAAAATGTGATAACATTTGATTATTATAAAATAATAGATGTGTGACTATTTAAATTAAAAATGTGTCTAAATTTGTTGATAATTATAAAATAATATATGTTTGTCTTTTTCTAATAAATGTGATATATGTTTATGATTATTATAATAAATTTGAATTGATTTTAGAATTGTTATTATATCACATATTTATTTTCCAACATAAAACCGTTTTTAAAAAGATTTAACATATGAAAGAGCACTCAAGAGATTCAAGTTAATCTGTGCAGCACTCTTACAGCACTTTTTCTACAAGTAATTTCTATATTTTTTAAACAATTTAAATTTTTTGAATAATTTTTTTCAAAACCAATTAAAAAAGTTTATTTTATGATTCCAAATTTATACCTGTTTTGGTGTTTATGATCACACATTTTCAACAAATACAATATTATATTTAAAATATACAGTCATTCTGTATTTTTATTTCTATTTGATTAATTATGAAGTAAATATATATAAAAAAAAACATAAAATTTTTAAAAACACTTTTTATTTTATTTTTTTTTTTTTTTATATTTATTTTTTTTATATTTTCCTTATAAAAAAAAGTAGGTCATAACTTGGCTGAATGATAATTAATTTTTATCTTTTTATTATTATTTTTCTTATTTTTTTTATTTTTAATAATAATAATATATTTTTTAATAAAAATAAAATAGATAAAACAAAATGACATAATCAATTTGAAAAAATAGAAAAATTTTAAGATAGATGTAACCATTCAAAAAAGAAAAAAAAATTGGATTCAGGTGATCAACAATTAAAGGTATTTTGAAAAGTTAAATGATCCAATTGAAATGGTTATAAGCATTAGATATCAATGGGTAATAAAATTTAGTGGCTGTTCGGTGGATTTTATTTTTCAATTTTTTTATTAAAATTAAAAATTAAAAATAAAATAATGTAATGTATAATCATCAAAATTCACTTAATTAATTAACTATAACTTAAATAGTCATTTAATCAAACAATTATAATAATTAATAATTTTAATAATTGAAAATAATTTAATTTAAAAAAATAAAAAATAAAAAAAAATAAAAAAAAAATAAAATAAAAAATTTTCAAATTTTTTGTTTTATTCAATTTTCACATAAACTTAAAAATCATATAATTTATTATCTTTATTTTATTGTTTATTAATTATTTATTTATACTTTAAAAGTTCATTTACATTACACTTTTTTTTTCAAAGTTAGTAGAGAATTTTTAAAGGTATTTATTTACAAAGAAATTATTCAGATAGAAAATGTATTAAATTAAAGAAGAAAACGTAGACTTTTTTTTTTTTTTTTTTTAAAAAGTGAAGATAATTAAAAGCAAATGCTTTAAATTAATCAGTAAAATTTTTTTTTTTTTTTTTTTTTAAAAGTGAAGATAATAAAAAGCAATGCTTTTAATTAATCAGTAAGTAAAATTAGATAGACTGAGTAAAAGTCATTTTCGAAAATGACATTGCCGCTAAACTTGTCGCTGCAGAACAGTGCATTATAAATAAAAAAAATCACCATTTTTCATCACCAGGTAAGATTATATCGCCTGGAAGATTTTCCTTACAAAAAGGCCCCAGCGGGGATCGAACCCACGACCTCTTCCTTACTAGGGAAGCGCAATACCACTATGCTATGCGGCCAATTTAATGAAAGTTTAAATTCAGACCTTATAAGGGTTTTCAAAAAAATACATAACTTTATCGATAATTATTGTGTTGTAGAGACATTCTAGTTTTAATAATTGAAACATTTTTTAAAAGTTTTTTCCAAGATGTCTTTTTATATGACTTTAATCAAGACATTTCCCATTTAAAATTTATTTTCTATAATGTCTTTCAATTCGGTCGTCCATCTTTCTTATTCTGTCGGGTATGGGTTTGCAATTGTATCTTTTTATTATTATTAAAATTCTCTTAACTGTAGACCAACTGCACTCAATATTTCTTAAACTTTTTTGATGACTTTTCTGTAAATTTTTAAAATCATTTTTCTTTATTCTAAAAAAAGAGTAATTATTGTTTTTTTTTTAAAAATCTTAATGAATTCATTTTTTTTGAACAAACAATCCTAATGACAATCACTGATCAATCCATCAGATTAAAAATATCCACCTTTTACAAATTACCAGAAACCACTCTTATCAACTTACCAAACACCTATCTAATTATACTACAAATCCTCACACATACCATTTCAAAATTTTTTTTTTTTTTTTTTCTTTTTTTTTTAAAAAAGCTTACTTAATAATATAATAAATATTATTGGTGTAAGCGACGGTGTTTATTTATATTAAAATATAAGAAGAAATAAGGGTTGTGTTAAGGTTGAAGCAACTTATCTAGTTAATAGAATTTTTTTATTCTTAGATTTTTGTTTAATAGTAGGGGATTTAGGACTACCTGATTGGTACGGAGTGGTTTTGATTGGTATGGATATTTGGCTAACAGTTCGAATACGGTTACTTTTTGTGGTGATATTCATATTTGTTATGGCGGTTTTATTTTTGGAAGTTGGTGAAGCTAATCTTTTTTTTTTTTTTTTTTTTTAAAAAAAGCTTAATAATATAATAAATATTATTTTTTTTTTTTTTTTTTTTAAAAAATCTTACTTAAAATATTATTAGTGTAAGCGACGGTGTTTATTTATATTTGATAAAACTTAATTTATAAAAAGTAAGAATTTATATGATGTTAACACTTGTCGGTTTTGTAAAATAAAAATAAAAAATCGGGAAGATACCCGGAATATATGATCTTCAAAAAGAAAGGCCCCAGCGGGGATCGAACCCACGACCTCTTCCTTACTAGGGAAGCGCAATACCACTATGCTATGCGGCCAATTAGCTGATAATAAAATTTTATTACTCCATATCCTTTTTTTCAAGCATGGGAAAGAGAATTCAAAAATATAAACAGAATATATAAGAAACTTCAACACCAAGACCCAGCTAGTCAGCGACATCACACAATGAAGATAGTCAACAGGCTAGAGAAGTTTAGCAAGATATGGAATTCAGATATATTTAGAGTGAAAATACCGATACACCTGGAAAGCTACAGAACTTTATAGATGAATTACAAATAAAAATTAAATAACAAAATTATTTAACAAAAATTAAACAACTAAAATTAAATAATCAAAATTAAATTACTAAAAAATTTTTCTAAAAATAAATTAATAAAAGTCGTGTTAACCTTTGCACCATTCTTATTGAAGGGGGTAAGTCAAAAATTCGTGGTTAGCTATTAATACAAAAAAAAAAGCTTTTTTTTTTATTAATTTTATTTTGATTGGTTTTAAAATAGTTTGAAAAAATGAATAATTATTATCAAATTTGGAAAGTAAAAAAATTTAAAAAAAATTTATACACAAATACTATCCCATTTTTTTATTCCAAATAAACATTAAAATTTATGTAATTGTCTCTATATTTATTATTATATTTATTATTTTATCCTGGGATGGTTTTCATTAAAAATATTTTTCTCCCTTTATTTGCAACCAACACATGTAAAATTTTCAGTTTTTATTCAATAAAAAAAAAAAATTTGTATAAAAAAGCTTTCTATTAAAATTAAATAATAAATAAAATTAACAATTTAAATAAAATGCAAAAAAAATAATGATTTTAAAAATAAATAAAAAATTTTATTATATATTTTTTATAATACTACAACAAATAAGTTTATTGTTAAAAATTTAAAATGTTTAGAAACATTTTCTGTGGACAATTGATGGACCTGATTCGTCATATTCTTCTTTGGAGATCCACATTTGTTGGAAAGTTGAGAGTGAGGCTAAAATTGAACCACCAATCCAGACAGAGTATTTACGTTCTGGTGGAGCAATGATTTTAATTTTCATGGTTGATGGAGCTAAAGCAGTTAATTCTTTGTTCATACGATCAGCAATACCTGGGAACATAGTTGTACCACCTGATAAGACGACATTACCGTATAAATCTTTACGGATATCAACATCACATTTCATGATTGAATTGTAAGTGGTTTCGTGGATACCAGCTGATTCCATACCTAAGAATGATGGTTGGAATAAGGCTTCTGGGCAACGGAAACGTTCGTTACCGATGGTGATGACTTGACCATCTGGTAATTCGTATGATTTTTCTAAGGCAGATGATGAGGCAGCAGTTTGCATTTCAGCTTCAAAGTCTAAGGCAACGTAGGCTAATTTTTCTTTGATATCTCTGACGATTTCTCTTTCAGCAGTGGTGGTGAATGAGTAACCACGTTCAGTTAAGATTTTCATCATGTAATCGGTTAAATCACGACCAGCTAAATCTAAACGTAAGATGGCATGTGGTAAGGCATAACCTTCGTAGATTGGAACAGTGTGGGAGACACCATCACCTGAATCCATAACAATACCGGTGGTACGACCTGAGGCGTATAATGATAAGACGGCTTGGATGGCAACGTACATGGCTGGGGTGTTGAAGGTTTCGAACATAATTTGGGTCATTTTTTCTCTGTTAGCTTTTGGATTTAATGGGGCTTCAGTTAATAAGACTGGGTGTTCTTCTGGGGCAACACGTAATTCGTTGTAGAAAGTATGATGCCAGATTTTTTCCATATCATCCCAGTTGGTAACAATACCGTGTTCAATTGGGTATTTGAGGGTTAAGATACCTCTCTTTGATTGGGCTTCATCACCAACATATGAATCTTTTTGACCCATACCGACCATAACACCAGTGTGTCTTGGACGACCAACAATTGATGGGAAAACAGCTCTTGGGGCATCATCACCAGCAAAACCGGCTTTGCACATACCTGAACCGTTATCGATAACTAAAGCTTGAACATCTTCTCCTTCCATCTGTGTAATTGAGAGAAAAAAAATAAAATAAAATAAAATTAGAAATAAATAATAAAAAAATAATAAATAAAAAAGAGATAATTACTTTGAGTTTATATATATTTAATTGATTAATGAAAAATGAAAAAAAAAAAAAAAATGATTTTCAAAAAATAATTTAAATAAAAAAAATTTTCAAAAAAAATTACAAAAAAAAATTGCAAAAAAAAAAAATAGTTTTTAAAAAAGCCAATTTCTTGAATCCAAATGAGATAAAATTTTCTAATAATAAAAAAAAAAAAAGGTTGCATATTTATTGGTCTTTGAAATATAGTTTTCTAATAATATATATTTAAATAAATTTTATTTTATATTATTTTTTTTATTTTTTTATTTTATTTTTATTATTTTTATTTTTTTTTTTTGGTTTTGTTTATTTTGATTGTTCAATGAAATCAATTTCTTTGGCTTGTTTTTTACGATTACGAGCTTCAAATTGAAGTCTATTATCAATAATTCTTTGAACAATTTCAGAAGCAGTTAAACCTTCAGTATGAGCGATTTCTTTATAGATACCCATTTCTTTTGGAAGCTTGTATGGATCAGCACCATTATCTGGACCTAAAATAACTGGGTCATCACCATGAACAACGACATTGATGTGAAGTGATTCGATCATTTCTTTAGTGACTGAAAATGGAGCACCAATGACTACTTCGTCAACATAACGACATGATAAAACAGAGAGGACACGTTCGTGAAGATTCATAATTGGGAAATTTGAACCTTTTTGTTGATTAACAGTTTTATCATCATGAACACCAACGATGAGGAAGTCACCAAGAGCTTTAGCTTGTTTGAGTGCTTCAGTGTGACCAACATGGAATAAATCGAAACCACCATCCATATAGACAATTTTATCATTTGGTTTTGGAGCACGACCTTCTGAGAATTGAACGATTTTTCTTGTGGTTGGAAGGAAATGTGACATTGAGGTATATGGTGATTGTTTGTGAAGTTGATTTGGGTTAACATCTGCGATTGGTGAAGTGCTTTCTTTACCAACAGAGTTTGAAAGATGATCTTTGGTGCATAATAACATACGGCCTACTAATTCAGTAGTTGAGACACCTTCGGTACGTTTAATGAATCTAAATTTACCACTCTTTTTAATACCTTCATAAACATCTTTACCATCAGCACCAACTGAAATATCTTCACCATGAACACAAAAATCACAGTTTTGACTATCTAAAAATTCTTCAGTTAATGTATATGGAGCACCTTCTGCAACTTCATCAGCCCATTTACAGGCACGAACAGCTTTATATCTTTCTTGCTCTTTCATTACTGGTGGTCCTTTATTTTTAGTGATTTCTTCATCTGTATGAACACCAACAACCAAAATATCACCCAATTCTCTTGCTTGTCTTAATGCATTAGCATGACCAAAATGCATTAACTATTGAATTTGATTTGTTTAAATATAATTTGATTCGATTTGTTTTTTTTTTTGTTTTTTTTTTTTTTTTAATTTATTTAAAATTAAAACATTTTGGTTAATAAAATGGAAAACTTTCTATTTTTTTTTTAATTTTTTTAATTTTATACCTACATCAAAACAACCATCAACATAGACTCTTATTGGTTTCTTTTTTTGTTCGGTACTCATTGTATATATATTATTTATAATTGAAATATAAATGTAAAAAAAAAAAAAAAAAAAATTTAAAAAAATTAAAAAAAATTTTAATTAAAAAAAATAAAAATTTTAAAAAAAAATAAAAAAAATAAAATTTTTTTACATATACCATCTTTAAAAAAAATTAAGCTATTCAAATAATTTTTAAAATATAGTAATAAATATTTTGTTATGTGAAATGAAAAATCCAAAATTGGTTATTTCTATTTTAAAAAAAAAAAAGAAATCTAATTTAAATTAAATTAAGATACTGTTTGTGAGTTTTTGAAAAGGGGTTATATATTTATTTTTACTTTTTTTTTATTTATAAATATTTATTGATTGATTGATTTTTATTTAAAAAATTGATTTAAATCAACTTGAATAAATTGTCTAGCGTAGGCTGGGACGATTGTAATATTTGGATTACCTAATGGACCCTCTTGGGTACCAACTGAAACATAAAATTGATTTTCAGCAAAATCATATAAACCAATGTGAAGATCACCAGTTTGTAATTGAGCAGCAGCATTAATAAGGGCTGTAGCGTCGATTGAACCCCATGATTTTTGTAATACAGAGGCTAAGCATTGATGATTGCTTGGTTGAACGAATTTATCAATGTAAACAACATCTGTAATTTGTGGGTGAGCAGCTGGTGTTGGAGCATAAGCTGGGAATGGTGTTTGGTCGTCAAATACACGTACATATTGGTGAGAATATTCGACTGCTTTGAATGTATTGGTTGAATTACTACCTAAACCCATAAATACAGCGCATGTACGTTGAGCATTATTAATACGATCCAATGCTTCGTCGATTGAAGTATCATATTGAATGATTTCTCTTAATAAAAAGTGGAATGGGATACCTTCACGTGAACTGGTGCCATTGTAACCAAACCAATATTTTTCGCAAATACCAACATGTTGACTGTAACCTGTTAAAGTGCCTAAAAAACCAGCCCATGATAATACTGCAAAGTCATGACCACCATCAGATTCTTCTGGGTGATAAATCATAACAGTTGGATGGAGTCTTAATGGGTTCATTGGGTCAAATCCAAAATCTAATGCTCTTAATTGTAAAAGACCATGGTTAAGTGTTGATTGGTTGTATGCACCAACCATTGAACATGCTGCTTTAATTAATTCTGGGAACATATGTAATTGAAGAATGGTATTATATGCGACACCACTGCCATCTGCTAAACCTCTCATCTCTTCGAAAAAGTGTTCTGGTGTATGCTTTTTGGTTAACTCTGCTGTAATATCCAATGCCAATTTAACTCCACCCTTTTCAATTGCATCTATTAAAAACTTTGGTAAATAATCTGCATACTATATAAAAAAAAAGGTTAATAAAAATAAAAAATAAAAAATAAAAATAAAAAAATAATACATACTTTGGAGATTAAATCATTAACCATAATTGTAATATAGTTAAAAAAGTTATCATAAATATCATGCATTTGAGATTTTAATAATTGACCTTGAGCAAAACCTCTTTGATATGGGGTACCAAATAATTCAATAAGATTAACTTGATTGCCTACTGGACCAATAGAATATAATTTAGCATATTCAGTTTGATTAACTAAAACTGGTGCTTCATTATAAATTGGATATGGGTTATCTCCTGCATCGCATTGACAATTTATTAAAACAATTAAACATTGTATTATAAAAATTATATTTAAAATTTTCATATTTTATTATAATTTATTTATTTATTTATTTATTCTTATATTTTTATTATTTACAATTTATATTTACAAAGAAAAAAAAAATGAATAGGTACGGTGATTGAGAAAAAAAAAAAAATTTTAATAAAAAGATAAATATCTTTTATTTTAAAATATAATGCGACTTTGTGTAATTGTTAATGAAAAAAAAAAAAAAAAAATATATAGAAAGTAAAAATTCGAATTTTTTTTTAATTATAATTGTTAATTGGATTTTTTTTTTTTTTGCAAAATAGATTTTAATAAAAAAAAAAGAAAAAAAAATAAAAAAATAAATAAAAAATAAAAAGTTTTTTATAATGTCCCAGAAAAATTAGATTTAGATTTTTTTCGAATGGTCACAACATTGTTGGCACGCATAATCTAAAAAAAAAAAAAAATTTTAAATTTAAAATTTTTTTTTTTTTGCATAAACCGAATTTTCCATTTCTTTTTCATCATTTATCAAAATTTTGTGTGGTCATAGGTCGGCAAAAAATATTTACAAAAAATAATTGATTAAATAAATTTTATTAAGTTTTTTTTTATAAAATATTATAAGATATAGAATTAATTATTCGCACCTTCAGTTTCAATTCCTTCATTAATTACATTCTTTAATTTGAATTTGTTGTTTCCTAATAATGATTCTTTTGGATATTTCTTTTTGTAAATTTCTAAAAATACAACCAAGGACACAAATAGAGTTACTACAAAACCTAAAATTATAGAATATACTTTTGATGCACCATATGTGTGGAAACCAGTCCATATTGAAACCAATCCTAATAAAAAAGTTAATCTTGATATCCAATGATGAACGATATCGGGGAAAATAGGTACTTTTTTTCTTGTTTCATCCCACATGTAATGACTAACGATACCTAGTGTAACGGAAAATACCATAAATATAACGGTGAAAAGACCGAACCAAGCATGGAGCACACCTTTTGAGAATTTTCTTTGGCTCATCATAAATGCAATAACGAAGCCAACAGCAACAAAACAGAAAGCAGTGCCTAATAATATATAGTGGATTGGGAACCAATAATGATATTGTTTGAAATATCGTGCAACTAATATACCGAATGGCATTAGTACTAAAAATGCAGCAAGCATTAAGCCGATATGCCATGAGATGTAATCTTTCTTGCTGGTTCCGATAGTACCACCATTTACTTTTCCTAGTGTTAAAGTCAACTCACCACGATTTTCGTGGTGATATCTTAGGTTAGATTGGACTGGAACACCTCTTGCCCAAATTAGATAGGTTGGGTTGTTAATAGTTAAATCTCTATCACCGATAATATCATCGGTTACTAATTTTCTTGTAAACTTAACATAGGTATAGTTTGGTGTTTGGTATCCATATGATGTGAGTATATCATTGGAACCTCCGACCTTGCTGTCTATAAATGGCGATTGATATTTGGCTCCATCTGGTAAAACTCTATCGGTAATATTTAAACTACCATCATTATTGAAAGCACCTATGATATAATCTGCATCGTTCATACCATTACTATTACTCCATCCGATTCCGAGCCATGTTTTAATATTTGCTGACACTATATAAAAATAAATAAATTTAATTAGTTTTTTTTTTAATTTTCTTTTTTTTTTTTTTATAAATTTGATTTTACATATAAATAAAATTGAATCGTTGTTTTCTATTTCCCATTGGATCCTAAAATTAACAGTTTCATCCACAACTATTTCATTCATACAAATGCTTTGATTAATTAATAATATTAAAAATAATAATATTATTTTCATTTTTTTTTTTATAAGGAGCTATTAGTTATTGATGAATATTGTTTTATCTATATTAATATTATTATTATTACAAGTTTAAAATTAAAAATATTGTTTTTTTTTTTTTCAAAAAAATTATAACTTTGTAGTTATTAAAAAATTTAATTTTGTAGGGGTTTTATTTATTATTTTAATATTAATGGTTTTATTATAATTTATTTTTTCCTATTTTAATATAAAAAAAAAGAAGTTACAAATTTTTATCGTTAGTTTTTTTTTTTTTTGTTTTTTTTTAATATTTTTTTTTTTTTTAGATATATATCTGAAATAAATAAAGTTTGTAAAAAATATTTTTAAATTAGAAGGGGTGAAATTGGGAACTTTTTTAAAAATAGTTATTGTTATAATTTTAATTTTGGAAAAAAAAAAAAAAAAAAAAAAAAAAAAATATGAATATACAATAAAAAAATAATTTTATTACAAATAAAAAATTTATTTTTATTTTATTTTTACCTGCACACATACCCACTTTAACCCACACCATATATATTTAAATTTGGAAGAATTTTTGTGATGTGTATTTTAAAATTCAAATAAAAAGATTTTATGCTATATTTTTTTTATTATTTATGGCAGGTAATCACTCTTTATTTATAATAAAGGGTTTGTTTTTAAATGATGCAATACAAACCACTGTCTATTTTTTAAAATTTATTAATAAATTTGATGTTAACATTTAAAAAATAATTTTATTTATTTTCAAAATAATTAGTTGTTTTATTTATTTTTTTGAATACAATATCTGTTGATCATTGAGAAACCTGTTTAATTTAATTGATACTTCAAATCGAAATTTTAAACAAATAATTTTAATGAAGCCTTTATAGATTTAAAAATTTACCTTTCTAATATCAATTCGTTATATTTGAATGTTATTAATTCTTTTTTTTTAGTTGTTCAAATAAATCTATTGAGTTATTTTAGAATCCGGAATAATGGGTGTAACAAGAAACTCAGTTAAATGTATCAGAGAAAATAAATCTTAAAGTTTTTTTTTAAAAAAAAGTGCAACTAAAATAAATAATAGTTTAAACTTAATTTCTTTATATTTTAATTTTAATTATTTTATTTTAAATTTTAAATTTTATATACTATATTATATCATTGAGTGTTATTTATTTTATGTGTTATGTACATGCGCATTATATATTATTTATTTTGGTTGTAATTTATTATATTGTATTACAATTGTTAGAATATATTTTTTTTGTTTTTTTTTTGTTTTTAAAATTTAGATTTGATTTATGTTGTTTTTTATTGATTGTTTTTAAATAGTATTTATACTAACACCATTATTGCTATTATTCAAACTTGGGATGTTGTTTGAATTTGAAGATTTTCCATCAGTACTTTTTAAATTATTTGTACTTGTCATTGCGCTTGTATTTAATCTGGAGAGATAGCTCTCTGATGCTGTTTTATTATTGCTACTTGAACTGGTCAAAGAGTTCATATTGGAAATGGTGGTTGTCGATGATGATGAAGAGGTGTGATTGGCACTAACTTTGTTATTTGTTGAAAAACATTTCATTTCATCGAACAATTCTAAATTATTTAAATTGGCATCTCTTAAAAATGGATGAGCAATAATTTCTTCAATTGATGCTCCTATAGGATTAATAAAAAATATGTTAGTATCTATTATTAAAGCTTTTATATTTTAAAAAATTATATTTACTTTTAATTGGATCAAAAATAAAAATTTTTGATAATAAATCTATAACTGATTTATCTTCAATGTTATGTAAAGTATCTAAAAATTTTGGGCTAATATTTGGTAACTGAAGATGATATGGCTTGCTTGGTTTCATTGATTCCATATCTTCTTTTGTTGGGGAACCTAAAACCTCGATAATTCTACCTAATTGATCGTTTGAGTTGGTACCTGGGAATAATGGTTTTCCTATTAACATTTCAGCTAAAATACAACCAATAGACCAAATATCCTGTAAAAAAAAAATAAAAAATATTAATAAATAAAAAATATAAAATTTTTTTAAAAAAAAAAACAATAATTACAATTTTTGTTGTATAGTTTGAGCAACCAACCAAAAGTTCGGGTGCTCTATAATATCTTGAACAGATATAGGACATACTGGTATGGTTTGGTTCTAAAATCTTAGCACTTCCAAAATCAGCCAAGGTTAATTCACCTTTTGAGCTTAAAAGAATATTGTTTGGTGTGATATCTCTGTGACAAATGTTCTTTGAATGAATATGTTTTATAGCTTGGCATAATTGATAAAATAAAACTCTAATAAAATTAATTGATAATTGTCTTTTCTTTAATAAATTTGCTAAAGTATAGGGAATAAAATCAAAAACTAAATTCTATAAATTATAATTGTTTTGATTAATATCTACTTTAAGTTTCAATATAAATTAAAAAATTTTGTCTATACTTACTTGCATCTTTTTATTTTCTTCAGATGTATAAAAAATATCCAATATTCTTAAACAATTTTGGTGTTGAACTATCTTTAGGATATCATATTCTCTACTTATAAAATGGTTTGATTTTTCCACTTTTTTGATTGCTACTCTTTTGTTATCTTGATTCTTTGCTTCATAAACTTTACCAAATGTACCTTGACCTACTTGTTTAACGATTTCATATTGATATGCTTTATTAGTATTCAAAGATGATGATGAGGCTACTTGTTGTTGTTCTTTAATTAATATATCTTTTTTATCATTAATTAATTGAGGTTCTGAATGTTTTGAGTTTAACATTTTTAATTTTTACTTTTTTTTTCTAATATATATATTATATTTTTGATTATTATTATTATTATTGTTTTTTTCTTTTTAATCCTTTATTTAATATTATATAATTATATTATTTGTTATTACTTTAATTCTATATACTATTAATTTCAAAGGAAATGGATTAGTATTATGTTATATGTTTAATTAATGATAGATATGTATAAAAAATATTAAAAATAAAACATACAAAAAAAATTAAAAAAAAAAAAAAAAAAATTGTTGTGAGTTAAAAAAAGATAACATATATGAATATTTTTATGTGTATACTTCATAAATAAATAAATTATTATTTCTATATATACATGAAAAAAATATTATGTTTTGATTATTGTAATAATATGATATAAAATTTATAACTACTATTGTTGTTATTGTTGGTTTTTTAAAATTGTATTGTTTCAAAAAAAAAAAATTAATTAAAAACAAACATTTTTATTATTAAATTTGAACAATAAACTGAAAAACACACAATTTCACACAAAACATATAAAATAAACTCACACAAACACACATATAAATAAAAACATGTTCCTAACACACACAACGCACAACACATTATTTTTATTATTATTTTTTTATTTATTATTATTATTGTTATTTAAAATAATTTTATTGAATCTAACCAATATATTTGTTTATAAAAATACTTACCAGTGTGATTAATTTATATATACTAAATTTATATAAATATATTTATTAGGGGTACTATTTATAATATAAGTTATTATATGTTATTATTATATAACTATAATATATAAAATTATAAATTAATTAATTTCTATTTATAAATTATAAAATAATTAAAAAAAAATAAAAATAAAAAAAGGTAACAAGTGACTGAACAGGATTAAAATTAAATTTTGACAGTATTTTATTAAATTTGAGAAAAAGAGTATTTATTAAAAAAAAACTAACAAACAATTAATCGTGATTTATATTTTTAATTGAAAATTTTATAAATGTTGTTGAGTTTTAAATACAGTTATTTAAAAAAATATAAATAAAATTATAAAAAAAAAAAATAACTTTAAAAAAAAAATAATTGAGAGAAAAAAAAAATATAAATTATAAAATTAAATAAATAAATATAAAAATAAATGTGTGTGCAAATATTGATATTAATTATCTTTTGATATTATTACGAGGGTGAGTGTTATAAAAATAGGAAAAATGTATTGTATAAAAATAACATATTATATTATCCCGATTAAAATCTATTTATTTGAAGAAATAGTGTTATAAAAATCTATAATAGTAATGATATACCTTTATTAAAAAACAAAAAAACAAACAACAAACAAAAAACAATAACAATAACAATAACAAGAATAAAGAATTTTGATATAGTTATATTTTTTTTTTCCCTTATATGTATATAATTTGAATAAATGATTAAAAGTAATTTTCGAAAGTAATAATAATAATAATAATAAAATAATAAAATTATAGTGATATTATTATTTATACTTTATTTATTAAATTAAAATTATAATTAATTTTTTTTTTTTTTTTATAATTATTTTTTTTATTTTTTTTTTTTTTTAATTTAAATTTATTATTTATTTCTTTAAATTAAAGTATAAGAGTATAAATATAAAACAAATTTGATATATCTAATTTAAATTAATAATTTAATATTTAATCAAGAAATATTTAATATTATATTTAATATAAAAACAAAACAATATTTTGTTTTTCTTTATCTAGAAATTTTTTTTTTTTTTTTTCTTTTTTTTTTTTATTTTTTTTATGAATGAATCAACATATCATGTTAACCA